>NC_044070.1:12469977-12472477 GCF_902167405.1 Gadus morhua | reverse complement strand
ATCTGACTCCAAATCAGAAGGCTGCCGTTCAAATCATGCCATGTCAAGCCACCTGAAACCAAGCAGTCACTCTGGAGTGTAATAATTATATATATGCATGAGAAAAAGTATGGCAAAATTGGATAGACTTTAAAAACCATGTCTTCGCAGCACACAAGGCAAAAGCTGGATATTGACTGTTTTGTAAGATGTAAGATAAGATGCACACGAAAAGTCCAAATTACTCCATGTGGACTTTGACTTCCCAGGAAAATTATTCCAGCGTGGATGCATATTTCAACGAACTAGTTTGAACCCATCCGTCTGTGTCACATCTGTCTTCCTCGAGTAAATCTAGACAACGCCGCAACCATTCCCTAAAATAATCTCCTACGAGACAAGCGAAAAGGACACGGTTGTTTTCGCCTCTTTTATTCGTCTCCAGGCTCAGAGACACAAGGCCTCCTTTGTAGCCTCACGTTTTTACATCCCATAATCCCTTCCACAGTCATCTCTACCTGCCACTGAGGTGTCCGCTCTCCTGTAATGCTAACAACAGCTGCTTCTCCCCCCCCCCCCCAAAAAAAAACAAGCTAGGCGGCTAACTGCCCTGTGTTGGCCGGAGCTAATTGTGTCCCGTAGAAAGGGCCGGTTATCGGGTTACCGGCCTCTAAAAGCCTATTTTGTACAAGCCGTGTTTCCTCCCCACATTCCACCGTGAGTCTGTAGACGAGGCGTTGCGTCGAGGGGCCACGGCCGCAGCTCGCGTTGCGGCGGCTAATAGACCCTGACGAGACGTCCGCAGTGCTGAAAAAAAAAGAAGCTTGCCATGGAAACCCGCCCGACACTAGGTCAACCACTGAGTGTGTGTGTGTGTGTGTGTTTTCTGTTAAAGCACTTCTCCGGCAGAAGGTAGTCGGACCTAAATGGTGCGCTGAATGAGGCCGCCAAAGTGCTGCTGGGGGGGCTCCTCTACGCCGCCTCCCTCCCTGTCTGCTCGGTTCTTACGGTCATTTCTGTTCATTCCGTCTCCAGACACCTCCCACTTCCTTGTTGCCGTCTAATCCTGGACTTCTGGGACGTGTCCGTTCTGATCCGGCACGTTAGAGCCATCCACCGTGTTGTTGGCCCCTTGACCCCCTGGCCCATTAAATCACTTCCTGTCGTTTCACTCCGAGGGAATGTGTGCCGAACCTGGGTGTAAGGGGAGACGCTTTGTTCCGCCTTGTCATTCGGGCCCACGTCCCGGCCGCAACTCAGAGTCATTAGGAGAGAGTTGTGTACGCGTGTGTGTGTGTGTTTGTACGTGTGTGCATGTGTGTGTGTGTGTGTGTCTGTGTGTGGGTGTGTGTTGGCTTTGTAAAATCATTAGTGAACGTGTGGTTGGGTCGAGCCCACATCACTGGATCCCTTTTATGACGGTGCTGCCGAACAGCAGTGTAGGGCTGCATGAGCATGTCTGCAGAGTGGGGGGTCTGCACAGCAGCTATAGCCACCAGACAGGACCAGGGGACACCTCACCAATGAAGCGTGTGTGTGTGTGTGTGTGTGTGTGTGTGTGTGTGTGTGTGTGTGTGTGTGTGTGTGTGTGTTTCTGTGTGTGTGTGTGTGTGTGTGTGTGTGTGTGTGTGTGTGTGCGTCTGTGTGTGTGTGTGCGTCTGTGTGTGTGTGTGTGTGTGTGTGTGTGTGTGTGTGTGTGTGTGTGTGTGTGTGTGACTGTGTGTGTGTGTGTGTGTGTGTGTGTGTGTGTGTGTGTGTGTGTGTGTGTGGTGTGTGTGTGTGTGTGTATGTGTGTTTGAGTGTGTGTGTGTGTGGGGGGTGTGAGGAAAACAAACAAATACAAAAATAGACAGTGAACAATAAAGGTGCTATATTGCAAACACCCACCCAGACAAACCCATACACAAACACACACATTCACACACGCACACACAATTGAATACATACACAACAAGCACCTTTGCACACACCCACGCGTCGCAGACACATGAGCCAATATTTTCCACTGGCTCGTGTGGGATCTGGCTGCGTACACCCAATAAAGTAGGCATAAAGTGATGAGAGAGCGACTTCTAAAGAATGAGAACAATAAGACCCCCACGCCGCCGCCCCCCTGACTTACCCAAGTGTGTGTATCTATGTCGCTGTGTGTGTGCGCGCGCGTGCGTGTGCGTGTGTGTGTGTGTGTGTGTGTGGTGTGCGTGTGTGTGTGTGTGTGGTGTGCGTGTGTGTGTCTATCTCTGTGTGTGTGTTTCTATCTATGAGTGTGTGCGTATGCGTGCGTGCGCGCATGCGAGTGTGAGTGAAGGGTGGAATGGAGGGGGTCTTTTTTCAATAAACAGAAAAATATTGACATCACGCAGCTTTGAAGACTGCTGCGCCGGGCTATAAAGTCAGACGGCCAGGGGCCAGGGGCCCTGCAGGGCCACGCTGCAGTGCATCGGGGGCCCTGGCTGCTTGTGATCGTTAGACGTTACAGCTCTGGAAATAGCATTGAATAACGTTTCATGGCTGAGTGATG
>NC_044070.1:12454977-12462477 GCF_902167405.1 Gadus morhua | reverse complement strand
TTGTACGACTGGCAGCTCTATTGTCCGCCATAAAACCCTCACTGGCGCAGAGCTACGAGTGTTTATCATTTAGAGCACACGCACATAGACAGAGCAGCAGCTAATGTACTGACATGACAGTCCTGTCTGTCCGCATGGCTGCCTTACTACCAGCCGGGGAGGCCTGGCTCCCACGGCTAATAAACATTAATGGCTTGCTTTGCTAGCGCATGCCAATGCCGGGGCCATGCACGCCACGGCCACGGAGCGGGGTGAAGGGGCGGCGGCGGTGGCGGCGGCGGCGGCGGCGGCAGCGGCGGCGGCAGGGAAAAAGAGAAACAGCGGAGCCAGCAGAAAGCGAAGGCGGCCATGTAATTACTGTTAATTGCTATAACATGGCGTGTGTGTGTGTGTGTGTAAGAGGGGGGGTGGGGGGGGGGGGGGAGATCATGAGATGGATGGCGTGGGGTCTCATATTCTGGCCTCCCACCTGCACCTAGCACATACCAATATAGACCCACACCTACACACACATAACCAAGCACACAAAAAGACACTTAACACAAACACACACACTTAATGATGGGGTGGGCTGAGGGGTTAGCAAGGGACTCACTCTGGTGAGAGCTGATATGCAAGAGGCTGTTGTTGGGGTATTAGGGGAGGGGGCGGAAATCACATTTTGCTCATAAGCATGCAAAGGTTTGCCCCATGTGTATATGGTGGGCGTCATGAATTATGCACACACAAACACACACACACACACACACACACACACACACACACAAAAACATACACTGGCAGACATATGTAAGCGAGGTCATGGATAGATGTGAGATGCAGGTACGACTGGGGAGCACACATGGAGACGCAATCACAGAGGTACATGTGTGTCCAAGTTAACCATGCATACTTACATGCATTCACACAAACACACACACACACACATGCACGTGCACACACAAGACACACACAGACACACGCAAAGAAATACAGACTTATATAATGCATGCATGGCACGTGGTGAGAGTATCTATGAACCCCATGTAGAGAGGAGCTCATTGTCAAATGTAAAATGTATACCGGCTGTGCAGTGACTAAAAGGTTAGAAAAGGTTTATCAACGTTATGTCACGATTAATGAATATTTAACATTCATATTTCCTGCATATTAACAATATTTTCATTTTATCTGAATGACCAGAGGCAAGGACAACATACAGGTTACTGCAGGGCACAACAATAATCAAAGTTTCAACTTTATGTTTCTAGCGTTTCCGGGTCGTTAGGAGTCTCATTTGGCTCTAAGCTAAATTCTGAATTACCTTCATATCCGATTGATGGAAACAAAGAGCGACAGGGAAACAACCTGTAACTACATCATCTATACAACGCACAGGAAGTCACTTAGTATACAAGCTCTGCCTCTCTGACCAAGGTAGTAGCCAGCCATCAGATAAATGTCAGGCCAAGGCAATGACAGTGTTGTTATTGCATAGAGGGCGGGGATGGACACAGTGGATTTATGTATACATATATATATATATATATATATACTGTATATATATATATAGCCGCTATTGAACAACTGAGTACGATGGAAAGAAAAAGCTAGAGAGTGATAAGGAGCACATATATAAAGAGAGAGACAAATAATGAGAGAGAAAGAAATAGAGAGAGAGAAAAAGAGAGAAAAGAGAGAGAGAGGGGGCACTTAACTACTACACACTTTCCGCAATGTTCAAAATGGTGTTTACTACTGTTTTATTATCAACCACTATAAGTGGTGTGCCCTACTAACACACACACACACACACTCTCACAAACTATCACACACACACACACACACACCTACGCACACACACAGACACTCTCAAAAACTCACACACACACACGGGAAATTACGGGAAATCAGCCGTAAAATGAGCCCCAGCGCCCCGGCAATAAAGACCCTCTTCTGGGGGTCCATAAAGACCAGCGGATCACCGTGGAAACTACTAGCACCACCACTACACACTCTACACACACACTCTCCCTCCATCTCTCTCTATCGCTCTCTCTCTCTCCATCCCATTCTGGGAATGAGCCAGGCAGGTAGGACGGAGGAGATGTTGGTGTGTTAAATCTACCCTCTCCAGCCCTGCTTTTCGGACGGGAAGTGTAATCTACTGAATTGAGGGGCCACATGGGGGGATGGCTGGGGGGGGGGGGGGGGGGTGATGACATCAGCAGGGCCGTAAAACACGTCTTTTTTTGCTACCACGTCGGACGTGTTTGGCTCGGCAGGGAGGCGAAGGCCCTGTCACAGAAGGGAATTTAGAGGTGAAATAAAACCAACCTAACTTCAACCAATTACACTAAAAACATGGAGGCCTCCTCACTGAGGAACCGAGAAGGTGAAACGATACATAAATGAACAGGAAGAAACGCAAACAGAGTCAAATTAAAGAAAGAGAGGGATGAACATGGCTGTTAAATGACAGGGGTAGATAGCAAAAAAAATAACATTCTTCATGGTGTGCTGGTGTGCTGGTGTCAACGGTATGAACTCCGTGTGCACAACATGTGCACGAGAGCTATCGATTAGGGCTGTGAACACCATCTGTGACCTCAAAGTGGAAATGAACCGCCCCTATCGAATTATAAAACGATGAGATTCCCCCTAAACAATTGTTTTGGCTGAGAGCTCTAGGAAGAGGGTGGGGCGTCTTATCCCCATGGTTACGACCCGCGGTAACTTTCTTTCTGCTTTTGTAATACCGTGGTGTTGGAGCGCTATAATGATGGACGTTGTGTATGACATGCACCACTCGCCATGGAGTAATACTATAAGTGTCCATGAATCATAACCCTCTCTCCTTGAACATGAAGTCGAACCTATATTACGATAGGCTACCCCTGTTATTTCTCTAAATGTCTTATTTCAATAAGTGATGAAATGGCAAAGATGTCTATGTTTCAGATCATATCAGACATATTACCACGTATTTAACTAAATGGAGTTTGGGTTGAGCGGCACTTTATATAGCGGCTGAACCCAGAGGGGGCCGGCACGACGGCATAAAGAAAAGATAAGCAGGAGGGGAGAGGTTAACGCATCAGGAGCTTAACGCTTAACGTCGTTCCATCACACTGGTGCTAATGGTTCTTTGCAAGACACCCGACATATGGCTTTAAGTGCCGAGCTAACATTAGCGTTCACACGGCCATTATGGGGAGACAGAACACGTACACAAACGCAGATGCCACTGAAACCAGAAGTTCTTTTTATTCTTTCATTTTTTGCATAATTACATCACAATTGTTGAGGAGGTTTCAACTGAGCGAGGCTTTCGTTCTTTTTTTCTCAGAAGCCATTTTTTAAACTGTGTGTGAAGGGCTTAGATGCAACTAGTTCGACACTTCGGGTCTTCACGTCAGGTCTGAGTCACATAACCCAGATTAACTGTCATGTTCGACGCTAGGCAGAACTCACAGTATGTATCCTCAGGATGTAACCTCTTTACAGGAGCTTAACAACAGCCGCTTATTACGTTTCTCACATAATTCACACCCAAACACACACACGCACGCACACACGCAGACGCGCAAAAATGCACACAGATACAGACCCTTCCATCTCCCTCTGTCTCTTTTAAAATCCCTCCTTCCAATCTCATCTGCGCCTTGAAGAAATCTCAACTTTTCCGGATACTGAGTTCAGGCACAACAGTTTTGACTCCATTCACATACAAGGGGATGTGGGAGTTACACATTAGTGTACGTGTGTGTGTGTGTGTGTGTGTGTGTGTGTGTGTGTGTGTGTGTGTGTGTGTGTGTGTGTGTGTGTGTGTGTGTGTGTGTGTGTGTGTGTGTGTGTGTGTGTGTGTGTGCGTGCGTGCGTGTGCGTGCGTGCGTGTGTGTGTGTGTGTGTGTGTGTGTGTGAGAGAGCCAGGGGAAAGGGCTGTGGGTAGTGGGGGGGGGGGGGGGGGGGGATAGGGTGTGAAAGCCTTTGACGGGCTAAGTAAAGTTTGGCAGAGTTATCCATGTAAGCCTCCAAAGTTAACCATCCCTACTACTGTGCACGATAGGCTATTTCTCTCTCTCTCTCTCTCTCTCTCTCTCTCTCTCTCTCTCTCTCTCTCCCTCCGTCCCTCTCTCTCTCTCTCTCTCGGATGCCTAAGCTTCCCAAGGCGGACGAGCGAAAGATGCTTAAAAGATGCGTAGTGCACAACGGCTCTTCGGAGGCACAGATTATTCCGGAGCAAGGAGAAGCAGAACGCAGGAGAGGGAGGATTTCTACATCACGGTACACAGAGAGAGTGAGGGGAGATCTTCTACTGGAGGGAGTGCTGTAGGCATGAGTATGACGGAGTAAGAAGGGGTCTTACAGCTTAAGCGATGAGGCCCTGAATGACTGTTGTGGTGGAAAGGCATGGATCTGATGGGCTCACTTACTCCCAAAAAGTTTGGAGTGCATGTTTAGTTTTGGAGTATGAGCCAGCAGACAATACTACCCCATCAGTGTGGCACCAAATGCATTGCAATTGTTATGTTTAGGGGCATCATTTATTAAAATATATATTTTATTGAAAGATGTCACGGGTTAAAGATGTCCAATCCTTGTTTTATTTTTAGGCCGACTATGCTATTCATACAGTGGTAAGTGTATTTTCTGGAGGAGACGTCAATTATATCACATAAGCATCAAATGAAATGCTGTAACAGACACACAGTCAATAATGGTAGCTTAAAATAAATATTAAGGGCCACTACAGGCCACCACTAAACATATGAACCTATTTTACAGAGCCTCAAAGCCATAAATGCTGGACCATTCATTCTCTGAAGAATAGGCATAGAGCTATGAAGCACAGATGGAATATGCAATGGTTCAGACCACTGAGCTGGATTCATAGGGGGGACATAAACAAAACCATTAAAGTGTTATTTAAAAACTGGACTTGACTTCTATGACATTTTTTTAAATGAAATACATTTAGAAATAATATATATTGGGGGGGGGGGGGGGGACACATCCCCTCCGTACTAGTGTCTCAAATAAGGGCTCACTTATAGTGAAATTGTTTGTGTGCACTTTCTTTCTGGAGAAAACCTATCCAGCTCTAGATGCATACGATATTGTGAAGGGCAGAGAGAGATAGAGAGACAGAGATGGAGAAAGAATCAGAGAGAGACAGAGAGAGAGACAGAGACAGAATCAGAGAGAGAGAGAGAGAGGGAGAAGAGCGACAGATTCAGAGGGAGAGAGAGAGAGAGGGAGGGAGGGAGAGAGAGAGACAGAGAACGAGAGAAGGACGGAGACAGAGAGAGAGACAGAGACAAACAAAGAGGAGGACAGATGCACAGCCATTGTATACCACACCCCACCCTCCACCCTCAGCCACTGTGTGACACAGCCAAGTGCTGTTCATGCTGAGCTCATCGAGGTCTGATTTAGAGCATGGCTCGAACACCTGCAGCACAGCGAGACAAAGACGCCATTACAAACCGTTTCACACATGACGTTATGATGAGGCCACCATCAAAAGAGCAAGGGAGAGAGAGAATGAGGAGCAGAGATCAAAGGATCACGACGGTGAAAAGAGAGGTAAAACAGGAGGTGAGGGAGAGAGAGAGAGAGAGAGAGAGAGAGAGAGAGAGAGAGAGAGAGAGAGAGAGAGGAGAGAGAGAGAGAGAGAGAGAGAGAGAGAGAGAGAGAGAGAGAGAGAGAGAGAGAGAGAGAGGGAGAGAGATACAGAGAGAGAGAGACAGAGACAGAGCGCGAGAGAGAAGAGAGAGAGAGGGAGAGGAGAGAGAGAGAGAGAGAGAGAGAGAGAGAGGAGGTAATTAAAGGATTATATAGGTGATGGGTAGGGGAGAGGTGGAAACAGCAGGATACATTTGTGATGGGGGGAAGTGTGTGAGAGAGAGAGAGAGAGAGAGAGAGAGAGAGAGAGAGAGAGAGAGAGAGAGAGAGAGAGAGAGAGAGAGAGAGAGAGAGAGAGAGAGAGAAAGACAGAGAGAGGGAGAGAGAGAGAGAGAGAGAGAGAGAGAGAGAGAGAGAGAGAGAGAGAGAGAATGGGTGGGGCTGGGAGGTCAGCCAGCAGAGGGGATCCAGATCAGAACTGGCCAGGTCTGGGAAGAGAATCTCTGAACATGTCTTAGAGCTAAAGAGGCCTCTGGTTCTCACGGTAACCGATGGCTACCGATACCGTGCAACACAGCGGTCTTTAACGCAGCTTACGAAGAGACACAAGGGAAAAACATCAAATCGAAACACATTGATAGGGTTGAGATTGGGGATTTCGTTCTCCTCGACTGAATCACGATTCACGATCCGCAAAACAACACCAACAGTTGTTGGTGTTGTTTTGCTGCTTTTAGGGGCTGGTTTTAGCTTATTGCCTGAAGTTGTACACACTGTCCACTAGGTTGTATTAAAGAATGTCAATGCTATTTTGTAAAAGAGCTATTATAATTCCGGCTGTGCTTAGTGTAGATCATCTACTGCAAAGTAGGATTTTTTTATTTGATTGCATTCTCTGACTTGCATTCCTGTGATTGAGAGCATTAGGTTATAATTATAATGTTATAATTGGAGTATATTCTCTTCAGAATATGTCAGGTTATTATAGGTCATTAGAGGTTGTGAGTTCAATCCTTGCAGCACGAATAATAATCCAGTCATTAAGCCGGATGCAAAACCCTGTTTTGTTGTTCACATCACAGTCAATTGACAGTGAAAAGAAACACAGGTAAATTTCAATGTAAGGTAGGGACCATATATAAGTGTTCAAAAAAGTATAAAAATCACCAGACAGCCACATTATCAGAAGATTGCTTTAAAAATAAAAGGTTCTTCTTATGGAAGTAAAAGTGTAAGCTGTTATTTTAGTGCAGGAATGGTGGTTCCTGTCACAAGAAAAGTCTGACCCCTTCTTTTCAGAGAGACCGGAGTAAACTCCTGGCGTCTGCCGTGTTACCGCAGTGCCCCCTGCTGCTGCTAGGGAGAACTACGTCAAAAACGTGTGAACCTCTACGGCAGCCATTATATCTGCTCAATATAGATCCACATTGAGATATTAACTATAAGTTCACATCAGATAAAAAGTTTATCAAAGCTCCCAGATCCAAGTTGAAGGCATTTCCTTCCTGAGTACACAAGTATGCTCTATATTGAGATATTGTTAACCATTTGTTCTGTCCTGTTCGGTTATGATATGCTATTGTGTGTATGATGCTTTTACATAACAGTGCATTGCGATCCATTACTGCTCTGCGCTGCATTGCTTTACACCCAGCAGAGGTTGTGTTTTCTCTCATGTTATCTCGAGTGTGTGTTTAGTTTCCCCGTGCACGTTTTAATCTTGCATGAGCTCATCCAGGGCAAACCATAGGTTTCTGCACCATAGTGGCCGTGGTGCCAGTTTCCAGTGTCTGCTGCACGCTGCATGAACTCACCTGCACACATACTCACACACAAAAGGCACGTACGCATGCACGTACTCTCACACAAGCACACTCACACAAATAAATAGAC
>NC_044070.1:12392477-12452477 GCF_902167405.1 Gadus morhua | reverse complement strand
AAAACAGACTTGTGTTGTATTGCAATACAGGAGAAACACGTTCACAGGCCAAGGTGCTAATATTTTGATTACACTGAAGCTGTAAAGAAAAGTATAGAGAATGAGACTATTATGCCTTTAAAGAAGCAAACACAGACTTTCTTGCCGGAATATCAAGAGAACACACCATTCTAACAAACCCATGCACGCACACACACACAACCACACACACACACACACACACACACACACACACACACACACACACACACACACACACACACACACACACACACACACACACACACACACACACACACACACACACACACACTTACCTAACGAGCTACAGCTCCAGGCCCCTGGGCTGTAGCACATCTGTTGTGGATGAGACATGAGTCGTTCACAGGCACTCCCCAGACTGTCCCCAAAATACCACACACAAACACACACCCACACACACAGTAACAAAAAGGCGATGGGTGGACTGGGGGCACGGAGGTGGGGGATGGGTGTGATAGTACAGTTTTTCAAGGAAAAAAGTATGTGCTTAATTCTTTGAGATAAGCACAGTGTTATCCAGATTATTTCCAGGCTGAGTCCCTTGTTCTCACACTCACACTTCACACTGTACAGAAAGTACAGGTAGCATGCTACTGCGATGAAGCAGGTTCATATTCATATGAATCTAACCATATTAGAGAAGGATGAGAGGATGAGAGAGACAGACAGAGAGAGAGAGGGGGGGGTAAGTGAGAAGGGAAGAGAGAGGGAAAAAAAGAGAGAGAAAATGGGAGGGAGAGGGAGAGAAAGAGAGAAAGGGAATAGAGCGATAGAGAGAGGGGAGAGACAGAGAGAGAAAGAGGATGAGAAAGAAAAGGGAGAGGGAGAGGGGGAGAGAGACAGGGAAAGAGAAGGAGATATTGGGGGAGAGAGGGACAGAGAGAGGACTCAGCCAGTGTCTGTCCGACTCGAGAAAATGGGCTCCTGTTAATGCCTCACAGAAACCCCCTGGCTCTGCTACAGTAGCTTGTTCACTCCTAGTGCCCAGACAGCCAGACAGTACACCCCTACCCCTCCACCCTCCAGCCCCTTCCACCGCCCACGCACTCGCTCAACTGCACACACACGCACGCACGCACGCACGCACGCACACATGCACGAACGCACACACACACACAGTCATCCAAACAAAACTGTGGCCGTGCCACTGTCGTCCCCAGCAGCCTGGCTCCACGCCAACATCTTTCTGCTCTCAAGAAAAAACCTTGGCTTATGGTCCCGTGTTACGGCTGGCACCGCGGCGTGCGTCTGGCAGCCGGGTCCCTGTTTTGTTTTGACAGTCACCACTCTTTTGTCCCGCTTTCACGGCCCCGTTCTGTTTTGGTATAGGCGTCGTTTTCCTTTAGACGTTTGTGTTTTTCTCTCCCCCCGTTGTCTGTCACCTGTGTACAAATGAGGTAAGTGGAGTGTTTCGTTTCTCCCCGTGTCTGTTTTGACGATGCGGCGACCGGGTGTTTGACAGGCGAAGGCAGCGTGCCCACTCCCTCCACCCCCCAACCCCCCATTCTCCCTATCTCCTCACTAATTACCTCCATGCTTACATCGGCACACATTGGGCTCATAGCACTCTAGGGTATCAGCCTATAGGACAAGAGGGTGGTGGAGGGGGGGGGGGGGGGGGGGCTGTTTTTCTCTTAACAAAATCTGTATTATTATTTTATTTTTCAAGGGCCCGTTGGAGCGACAACCTTGGAGCGACTTTGCAGGGTCGGCCGGGGAAGGTAATTATACGGCAGGGCTTGAGGAAGAGGCAGTGGAGTGTAGAAAGAGAGAGAACGGAGACTCAGGAGATGATGTCTCTATGAAGGGGGATACTTATCATGCAAAGGAGCAGAGAGTCCCCCGGTGAAAGTGTTTTGTTTTTCTTTTGCGGCGAGAACAAGAGAAGACTTTTAAAAGAAGAGATAAGACTGAAGTAAAAGACAGCCGTGTGGCCTTTCTACCTGGGTGCTCTTGAATCAATAGCTAACTTCAGATTCCCCCTTTAGCACCTTAAAATCCAGCCCCTACATCCACTGGAAAGTCTGCACATTTCTAATTTATTTTTGCCCCCTCCCTTGAGTGTATTCAAAGCATAACCATAACGTCACGTCAACTAGCTCGCATCAGGTCGTAAGAGATAGCTCAGTGGTTCTCTACCGACCATATTTGGTCATGACCTTGTATTATTCAGGGAACGTACTAAGAGCTCTTCGTTTTGATGGATAGATACACTTTAGATTGGTAAGACAACAATGGCAAGTAAAAACAGGAATGATTGATAATGTGATTCAGACACGGTTTGAGGCCTGTGAGACCTTTACTGTCTATAAATAAAACAGTTTATAACACTTTTTATTCTTAAAAAATGGAATTTACTTGTTAGAAGATGCAGCCATATAAAACAGGAGAAGCGCTGAGCTAGCTCACACCAGCTCAGTTCCCGCGGCGATGAGGCCGCATTCCGGGTCATTGGGCTAAAGGCAGACACTCCATTGGATTCCTGAAAAGCAGGAGTACTCTCCTTGACTGCTCTCCAGTGGGCCTGTGGTTTCCTGCCCCTCCCCCCCCCATCTCCCCCTGCCTAGTAGAATGCTGATAAAAGTCTCTGTTGTGTCTCGGTCCGCAGGGCTTAATGAGAAGTGTGTCATGTATTTTTACTCTCTATGTGTTTTTTTTGGGATGTTTTTTATTTTTATTTGGGTGGGAGGTGTTGCTGTATCCCAGCTGGGTGCTTTTGTCTGTCACCCCGGTTTAGGGGCTGTCCGGTGGCGGCTGACCCAATTGGAGCCTTTGGGGGTAAGGAGGGAGGTGGGGGGGGGGGGTCCTGAAGGCGGGTGTGTCAGATAATAGGCTTGTTTGGCAAAGTGCTGGGGAGCCAGAACCAAAGCAGCCATGACAGCTGTCAACTGAGGCAACCATCTCGCTCGCTGATACACAGAAACACACTCCCACACACATACGCGCTCAGATGATCACCACACAGACACACACACACACACACACATACGTACACACATACGCACACACACACACAAACACACACACAAACACACACACACACACGCACGCGCGCACACACACACACAGACACACACACACACACACACACACACACACACACACACACACACACACACACACACACACACACACACACACACATCCAGCCAGTGTGCGTATTTCTCTGATTGCATTAAGTGTATCGACATGAACGCAAGTCTGAGTTCTAATACCAATCCAATGTGTGTGTGCGTGTGTGTGTCTCCCTGTTTATACGCCTGTGCCAGCTTCTCTTTTTTACTTTTCTTGTGTTCGCTCCTTGGGTTCGTCTGCGAGATGTAACATTGCGGTGGCGGCTGGTTAGGATTCTCCGCGCGGACCCCCAGACAGCGTCGGCGGGGCCGGGCAGACGGCGTGTCAGGAGCGATTTGGCGCCGCGGTAAAAGATGGCTCCTCCCGGCGGTGGGTGGGGGGGGGTCGGTGTGTCACAGAGGAGAAATCAAAGACACCTACGTGACGAGGCGGGCGTGCCCTCCGGCTGGCGGCGGGGAAACCTCTACTCACTTGACTTTATCTTCCCCCTGATGTACTGGCACAGCACGGAGGACTGCAGGATTTTGGTCTCAGTCTCTTTATGATATATATTATATATATATATATATATATATATATATATATATATACATACATAGATATGTATATAATGTTGTTTTCGCCAAAGGCATTGCATACTCAATGGGAGTCATGTTATTTATGTACACACTGTACACACACTGGTGTCACGGCCTAGAGAAGGACACAAGCATGGTGGTTCAGTATGCTGTTGTACTGTGGGGGAGTGTGAGTGTGTGTTTGTGTGCGTGCGTGCGTGCATGTGTTTACATTGTGGTTCCAGGTGCCTATGTAGTAGTGTCCGTCTAAGTGATGCTAAGCTCTGTGTAAGAACGTGCTGACTTTTGCCAAAGAGTTAAGGACAAATGTGCATACTTTGATTTAGTTGATTTAGTAATCAGTAATTACAAGGATCTCAATGAGACATATACATAGAAAAAGAGAGATGTTATGAGGGGGATTTAGTGGCTGAAAAAGGGCATTGCTAAGTCCTAATGGGGATTATGGAAGAAGCACTATCGAAAGAGAAAAAGAGGGACGCATTCTGCTTACTTATGACAATTCAAATGACTAACCTCCTTTCCGTGTAAGCCAACAAGCAGATTTTTAAGTTCATTGCAATCTATTAATTTACTAGTGTCCTGCATATTTCAGTATTCATTTACACAGGGAAAAGTACATTTTCCTGTGTAAATCTGTAAACCACTAAACATGAAATAATAATAATCATTGCCAATGCTGTCGTTCTCTGCAGATGGAGGAACCTTTTGTCGTCCTTGGGGGGAAGAAAATGCCCATTGTACCCCCTGGTATCGATGACACCCACATTGTGCTGAGCACAAATCAACACACGACACCCCCAACGACCCCCAACGACCCCCAACAACGTGGAATCAGCTCTCTTATCCTTCAGATGTGATGAGGTCCATCATCATTCTCTGTCCAGTGTTTACTGAAGGATGATGAAATCATGTTGAGTGTGGCTGGATCTGTCCAACACTGTATATGTCTCTAACTATAGGAGAATGCATAGGTGTTTATCCGCACGGAAGTGCTAACGTTCTAACTTTAACTTTGTTCATGAAGTTGAGACCAAAGGCAAAGTTTCTCCTTATCTGAGAAGAGAGGGAGAGTGAGAGAATGGCATTGTTGCCCGGGGAGAGAAGGGAGGAGAGAAAGGGGTGTGGGGGGTCATGTATTGACTCGCGCGGTGGAGTTGCACCCAGGGTATTGATTAAATTTAGTGTGCCATTGATCAGGTGACATGACAGATAAACATCAGCGAGGTAAAACTCAAAGCAGCCGTAATGCTCCAAAGCGGACACCAGGCAGGCACGAAGCTGATACACACAAGGCACTGACAGCTACTAAACACAGATACACCAAGCATATTATCTTTGATCATCTGGGCAAGTCCCCAGCAATGATATGGTAGCTGCAGCACCTTTTCAATGGTTTTCATTGCCCAACTAAGTATTAATACTTAGAGAGACCACAGAAGTTACAAGTAGTACACTTAAGCAGTGAGTGATAACAAAAACAATCTAGAAGAACTATCGTTCAGGGATGTATTGTTCATAGGCCAGGTTTAACATTGCGTAAGGTGAGGCTCGAACGCACACCCTTGGCATTGCTCTGCTAGATACTGCTGTATAAGGACCGCACGCTGACCGATTGCGCCACTGGGGCACTAATTCACACAGACACACGCACACACGCACACGCGCACGCGCACGCACATGCACACACACACATTTTTTTTGTGTTTTTCTTTACATCTCTCTTGATTCCTCTCAAAGTGGCAGAGTATCGCCAACAAGAACTCCCATGATGCATTCTGATGTAGAAGCCCTATTAAATTATTGAGTAATGATAATAATTATGTCATCAGAAAGTGATCAGTACTTGCTTCACTAGAGTCAGTAGAGGACAGGATAAACAAGGATTTATGTAGGGTTTTGATTTAAATGTTAAGATAGATCAATTTAAATCTTGCTCCATGTGAGGCTTGAACTCACAGCCGGCATTGTATGCATGCATGTCATAAAGTGACATATATGTTGATTTTTGGTGAAGGGTTAGTATGCATTGATTGGCCAGCCACGAGACCGTCAATAACTTGAGTAAGAGTTCAGTCTTTTTAAAGTACAGCCAGTGTAGTGAGTCTCATTGGGTGTGAATTCTGCAATAGTGAGTCGAGATCCGAAGGGATCGCTGTTTAAAACACAGTACCGTTATCACCTCAGTATCATAAGCATTTCCAGATATTGACCGTGGTCTGAACAATGTTGGTGAGATGGTTGCGTATGCTTGTCTTTCCTTGAAAGGGAATATTAGTATTTGTAACAAGAGCACTGCCACATCCACTGAAGTATGGGGACATTGACGTCCTAACGATTTATTGAAATGCATTCTAATGTATCACCTGCAGACAGGCAGGGAGGAACAGAGAAGGGATGAGAATCAAGGGCAAAAGATGAAATCGGACAGAAAGAACAGTAAATGAGGAAAGCGTTCAACCTCAAGCGAAGAGGAGCCCCCTGCTGTCAGACTGACAGTAATTTGTGGCAGATCAACCGGGCTGTTTGTGGGTGCCAGGGGTCCACGAGGCACCCTGCTGAGGCCCTGGCTAATCCCACTCAACGCCACCTTCCCACCTTTTCAGCACAAACAACGTTTTTCTCTTGGCAACCCCATCGTTTCACATGATGAACATAAGACTCATGCTGCTTCTGTTGACGTTGCTGTTGTTTTATTCATGTGTCATAAACTCATAAGGGCTGAATCTATTTCAGATGTAGGCTTGTTGCCCATCGTGATCAAAGAGGTAAACTCATTATTTTAGTGCACAACAGAGACCCGTTGGGACAATCACAAAAGTCATTGATGAAAGATTCATTGGTCAACAGTACCATCTGCTGGTTCGAGTTGCACACTGACGGCTCTAGTGAGGCCCTGCACGGGTCTGACCGCACCATCTACACAGAGCCTGGTTCAGGATCCATGGCTATTATGAGCTTTGATGTGTTTTAATAAATCTCATTGTAATTGCTTAATTCCCTCTGCCGTTTGTGTTTTATCATATCTGGCTAAAACGCTAATGCGAGGGACATACCAGAAAAAAGTAAAAAGAGAGTAAAAAAAGTTAAAAAAAAGTAGAAGAAACAGACAACCCAAGAGTCAGTATTTACGTTTGGGCATGGTGTTAAACTTGCTGTTTTTTGCTCGCTACATTAAACACTTGCCTACTTTGGATCAGAAAGGAGGCCATACAGATATCTCAACACTAGAGGGCGTACTGGACATATGATTCAAACGTGTTTTTTTTAGGAAAGAATATACACAAAATATATTTACACAACAAACAACAAAATAATGTTAACAAATATTGTGGGTCAAGGATATATAAAACATATTAGCGCGGATGTTGTCTCCTTTTAAGATAGGTTATAACACTATGCATGCACCGTCCTTAACCTATAGTAGACCTATACATCTATGGCCTCCACATCCACTTCGACACTCCCCGGTGTGAATGCTTCATCTCACAGGGCAAAAAGGGACAGGCCCAATCAGTAAATGGCCGGGACTTTGCCGCTGGTGTGTGGTTGATGCATAGGCTGACATGAATAGACGGGACGTGTTCGTACCTGTATCTTCACAACTGTATCATTCACATACCAAGGTTCATAGGTAGGCCCCCGAAATGCACACACACCCACAGCATTCACACACATTCAAACCCATTCATACATACACATGCCCCCGTGCACCCAGAAGCTGTCACGTTAATGAAATTCCGAACAATATTCGCATTAACGTGAATGAATTCTGTTATTATTTAAAAGAAGTACGATTAAGGGAGAATGTGCTCAAACATAGCAAAGGTGAGGCATGTCAAATCAAACATTTACAAGAAAACCATCGCAACAATGCCAATTGACATGGACCAATATTTGTTTTCACCTCTATTCCACTTACCGGCATACCCCATGTACAACGGCAGCTAATGCATGTCAAAAACAGCCATGATGTTTGTTTCAACAGCGTTGTGGTATAACAGCAGATTCTTCGACACGAGAGCAAAAAGTTGCCTGATGACGTTTGGGTGATCAGAATTTCATAGAAAATTATTACAAGTCACAATACTTCTTCGTCGAATGCATAAATGTCAGGCTATATAATCAGCTTGCAAAGAGTGTGGTGCGGACACAAACACAATCATTATCAAGCCAATTGTGTATGAACATCACATGACACAATGATGACCTTTTTGCTGAGGACTGCACTGTCAGGCCGAGAAGAGATCCGTGCCTTTTATTCAACTTATGATACAGTGTGTCGAAGTTAAAGGTTGCTCCAGGTGAGGCTTCAATGCACAACCTCGGCATTACTCTGCTGGATACTGCTGTATAAGTACCGCGCCCTGACGGATTGCACAACTGCAGCACATTTTATTTTCTTGAATGCACGAGTGTTCACGTGCATTCAAGAAATAACGGCTTACAAACATGCAAAAGTAACTTTGGTACAGATGGTACATTCAGAATGAATATGGTCTAAACACGATAGGTTCAGAGATTGGCTTCATAGGTTTGCACATGCAGTCACACCTACAGTAAATCACCAGCGCTCCAGTATTTAAACAATGCCATGTGATGGGGGGTACAATTTTATGATACATTGTGGGCTTGTTGCGCAACAGTAGTGCGTCTGACTCCACATCGGAAATTTCGTGTTCAATTCACATCAGGGTCATTCATATTTAACAACGAATGTAAAAAGAAACATTATTCATTATTAGTCTATAGAAATATTCATAAATACAGAAAAAGTATATGAGCTTCATGTATTATCAAAATAAGAGACATCAAAACAAAAATCTTTATTACTTGAACTCTTTGGACTCCAACTGTATGCAATTGTGGCACGTTTATTTAAAGTTTCAGAGTGTGAAAATAATAAAACACTCAATACAAACCAAATAATTTGATGAGCGCCTGAAGGGGATAGCTTAATACTCTATGATAGTGTGGCTTAGTGATAGTGTAACAAACACTAACTATTACAAGCAGACTTAACCTCACCACATGAATGAAATGGAGTTCAATCTAGGACACACTGATTTATTAAAAGCTTAACTGATTCATTTGGAATCATCAATCGGCAGTTTCCTTCACAATTTTGGGCGATTGGTGACTACATAGAGAAGAAACATTTCTGATGTTGTTGCTCAAAGATACTACCTTTATGAGGTCGTTGGTCAAATAAACTAGATAAATGAGCTCATAGGTCACATGAAGTAAATTCATGAGATCTAATGTCACCATTATCACCTTTTTGCTGAGGACTACAATGTCACGGCAAGAACAGATTTGTGCCGCATTAATCAATCGAATGATACAGTATGATTATGTTAAAAGTTGCTCCAGGTGAGGCTTGAACTCACAACCTCGGCATTACACTGCTGGATACTGCCGTATAATGACCGCGCGCTGACCGATTGCGCCACTGGAGCTCAATTGCGCCAATGCACATGCACGAGAATGTGCACGTGCATTCCAGAAATAACGACTTACAAAAATATACAAAGGTAGCTTTAGCACGTAAATGTTCAGAATGAGTACGGTCTAAACACGGTGGATTCAGTGTATGGCTTCCTAGGTTTTACACACGCATACACACTTAATCACCAGCGCTCCAGTATTTCAACAATGCCATGTGATAGGCGGTACAGTTTTGAAGTATTGAAGGGCCTTGTGGCGCAACGGTAGCGTGTCTGACTCCAGATCAGAAGGTTGCGTGTTCAAATCACGTCAGGGTCATTCTTATTTAATAACGAATGTTAAGAGAAACATTAGTCATTATTTGTTGATAGAAATGTTCATAAGTATAGGAGAAGTGAGTGCAATATTGAAAGAAAGCATCTCAAAAACAAAAATCTTCATTACTTGGACACTTTGGATGCCATTTGTGGTGTGTTATGTTAAAGTTGCAGAGACTGTTAACATACAAACAGACTCATTACCAACCATATAGTCTGTGATGAGCGTCTGAAGGGGATAGCATAATACTCTATGATAGTGTGGCTGAGTGATAGTGTAACAAACACTAACTGAAATGGAATGAAATGGGGTTCAATTTAGGGCACACTGATTTATTAAAAGCTTAACTGATTCACTTGGAATCATCAATCGGGAGTTTCCTTCACAATTTTGGGCGATGGGCAACTACATAGAGAAGCGACATTCGTGAGGTTGTTGCTCAAAGAAACTAGATAAATGAGCTCATAGGTCACATGAAGTAAGTGAGATCTAATGTCACCATTATAACCATTTTGCTGAGGACAACAATGTCACGGTAAGAACAGATTTGTGCCTCATTAATCAATTGAATGATACAGAATGATGATGTTAAAGGTTGCTCCAGGTGAGGCTTGAACTCACAACCTCGGCATTACTCTGCTGGATACTGCTGTATAAGTACCGCGCGCTGACCGATTGCGCCACTGGAGCTCAAATGTGACAATGCACATGCACGTGAATGTGCACGTGCATTCCAGAAATAACGCCTTAGAAACATGCACAGGTAACTTTAGCACGTAAATGTTCAGAATGAGTACGGCCTAAACACGGTGGATTCAGTGTATGGCTTCATAGGTTTTTCACACGCATACACACTTAATCACCAGCGCGCTAGTATTTCAACAATGCCATGTGATGGGGGGTACAATTTTAACCTATTGAGGGGCCTTGTGGCGCAACGGTAGCGCGTCTGACACCAGTTCAGAAGGTTGCGGGTTCAAATAACGTCAGGGTCATTCTTATTTAATAACGAATGTTAAGAGAAACATTAGTCATTATTTGTTGATAGAAATGTTCATAAGTATAGGAAAAGTGTGTGCATTATTGAAAGAAAGCATCTCAAAAACAAAAATCTTCATTACTTGGACACTTTGGATGCCATTTGTGGTGTGTTATGTTAAAGTTGCAGAGACTGTTAACATGCAAACAGACTCATTACCAACCATATAGTCTGTGATGAGCGTCTGAAGGGGATAGCATAATACTCTATGATAGTGTGGCTGAGTGATAGTGTAACAAACACTAACTGAAATGGAATGAAATGGGGTTCAATTTAGGGCACACTGATTTATTAAAAGCTTAACTGATTCACTTGGAATCATCAATCGGCAGTTTCCTTCACAATTTTGGGCGATGGGCGACTACATAGAGAAGCGACATTCATGAGGTTGTTGGTTAAAGAAACTAGATAAATGAGCTCATAGGTCACGTGAAGTAAATTCATGAGATCTAATGTCACCATTATCACCTTTTTGCTGAGGACTACAATGTGACGGTAAGAACAGATTTGTGCCTCATTAATCAATTGAATGATACAGTATGATGATGTTAAAGGTTGCTCCAGGTGAGGCTTGAACTCACAACCTCGGCATAACTCTGCTGGATACTGCTGTATAAGTACCGCGCGCTGACCGATTGCGCCACTGGAGCACAAATGTGACAATGCACATGCACGTGAATGTGCACGTGCATTCCAGAAATAACGCCTTAGAAACATGCACAGGTAACTTTAGCACGTAAATGTTCAGAATGAGTACGGTCTAAACACGGTGGATTCAGTGCATGGCTTCATAGGTTTTTCACACGCATACACACTTAATCACCAGCGCTCTAGCATTTCAACAATGCCATGACATGGGGGGTACAATTTTAGCTATTGAGGGGCCTTGTGGCGCAACGGTAGCGCGTCTGACTCCAGATCAGAAGGTTGCGTGTTCAAATCACGTCAGGGTCATTCTTAATTAATAATGAATGTTAAGAAAAACATTAGTCATTATTTGTTGATAGAAATGTTCATAAGTATAGGAAAAGTGTGTGCATTATTGAAAGAAAGCATCTCAAAAACAAAAATATTCATTACTTGGACACTTTGGATGCCATTTGTGGTGTGTTATGTTAAAGTTGCAGAGACTGTTAACATGCAAACAGACTCATTACCAACCATATAGTCTGTGATGAGCGTCTGAAGGGGATAGCATAATACTCTATGATAGTGTGGCTGAGTGATAGTGTAACAAACACTAACTGAAATGGAATGAAATGGGGTTCAATAAAGGGCACACTGATTTATTAAAAGCATAACTGATTGACTTGGAATCATCAATCGGGAGTTTCCTTCACAATTTTGGGCGATGGGCAACTACATAGAGAAGCGACATTCGTGAGGTTGTTGCTCAAAGAAACTAGATAAATGAGCTCATAGGTCACATGAAGTAAGTGAGATCTAATGTCACCATTATAACCATTTTGCTGAGGACAACAATGTCACGGTAAGAACAGATTTGTGCCTCATTAATCAATTGAATGATACAGAATGATGATGTTAAAGGTTGCTCCAGGTGAGGCTTGAACTCACAACCTCGGCATTTCTCTGCTGGATACTGCTGTATAAGTACCGCGCGCTGACCGATTGCGCCACTGGAGCTCAAATGTGACAATGCACATGCACGTGAATGTGCACGTGCATTCCAGAAATAACGCCTTAGAAACATGCACAGGTAACTTTAGCACGTAAATGTTCAGAATGAGTACGGTCTAAACACGGTGGATTCAGTGCATGGCTTCATAGGTTTTTCACACGCATACACACTTAATCACCAGCGCTCTAGCATTTCAACAATGCCATGACATGGGGGGTACAATTTTAGCTATTGAGGGGCCTTGTGGCGCAACGGTAGCGCGTCTGACTCCAGATCAGAAGGTTGCGTCTTCAAATCACGTCAGGGTCATTCTTAATTAATAATGAATGTTAAGAAAAACATTAGTCATTATTTGTTGATAGAAATGTTCATAAGTATAGGAAAAGTGTGTGCATTATTGAAAGAAAGCATCTCAAAAACAAAAATATTCATTACTTGGACACTTTGGATGCCATTTGTGGTGTGTTATGTTAAAGTTGCAGAGACTGTTAACATGCAAACAGACTCATTACCAACCATATAGTCTGTGATGAGCGTCTGAAGGGGATAGCATAATACTCTATGATAGTGTGGCTGAGTGATAGTGTAACAAACACTAACTGAAATGGAATGAAATGGGGTTCAATAAAGGGCACACTGATTTATTAAAAGCATAACTGATTGACTTGGAATCATCAATCGGGAGTTTCCTTCACAATTTTGGGCGATGGGCAACTACATAGAGAAGCGACATTCGTGAGGTTGTTGCTCAAAGAAACTAGATAAATGAGCTCATAGGTCACATGAAGTAAGTGAGATCTAATGTCACCATTATAACCATTTTGCTGAGGACAACAATGTCACGGTAAGAACAGATTTGTGCCTCATTAATCAATTGAATGATACAGAATGATGATGTTAAAGGTTGCTCCAGGTGAGGCTTGAACTCACAACCTCGGCATTACTCTGCTGGATACTGCTGTATAAGTACCGCGCGCTGACCGATTGCGCCACTGGAGCTCAAATGTGACAATGCACATGCACGTGAATGTGCACGTGCATTCCAGAAATAACGCCTTAGAAACATGCACAGGTAACTTTAGCACGTAAATGTTCAGAATGAGTACGGCCTAAACACGGTGGATTCAGTGTATGGCTTCATAGGTTTTTCACACGCATACACACTTAATCACCAGCGCTCTAGTATTTCAACAATGCCATGTGATGGGGGGTACAATTTTAACCTATTGAGGGGCCTTGTGGCGCAACGGTAGCGCGTCTGACACCAGTTCAGAAGGTTGCGGGTTCAAATAACGTCAGGGTCATTCTTATTTAATAACGAATGTTAAGAGAAACATTAGTCATTATTTGTTGATAGAAATGTTCATAAGTATAGGAAAAGTGTGTGCATTATTGAAAGAAAGCATCTCAAAAACAAAAATCTTCATTACTTGGACACTTTGGATGCCATTTGTGGTGTGTTATGTTAAAGTTGCAGAGACTGTTAACATGCAAACAGACTCATTACCAACCATATAGTCTGTGATGAGCGTCTGAAGGGGATAGCATAATACTCTATGATAGTGTGGCTGAGTGATAGTGTAACAAACACTTACTGAAATGGAATGAAATGGGGTTCAATTTAGGGCACACTGATTTATTAAAAGCTTAACTGATTCACTTGGAATCATCAATCGGCAGTTTCCTTCACAATTTTGGGCGATGGGCGACTACATAGAGTAGCGACATTCATGAGGTTGTTGGTCAAAGAAACTAGATAAATGAGCTCATAGGTCACGTGAAGTAAATTCATGAGATATAATGTCACCATTATCACCTTTTTGCTGAGGACTACAATGTGACGGTAAGAACAGATTTGTGCCTCATTAATCAATTGAATGATACAGTATGATGATGTTATAGGTTACTCCAGGTGAGGCTTGAACTCACAACCTCGGCATTACTCTGCTGGATACTGCTGTATAAGTACCGCGCGCTGACCGATTGCGCCACTGGAGCTCAAATGTGACAATGCACATGCACGTGAATGTGCACGTGCATTCCAGAAATAACGCCTTAGAAACATGCACAGGTAACATTAGCACGTAAATGTTCAGAATGAGTACGGTCTAAACACGGTGGATTCAGTGTATGGCTTCATAGGTTTTTCACACGCATACACACTTAATCACCAGCGCTCTAGCATTTCAACAATGCCATGTCATGGGGGGTACAATTTTAGCTATAGAGGGGCCTTGTGGCGCAACGGTAGCGCGTCTGACTCCAGATCAGAAGGTTGCGTGTTCAAATCACGTCAGGGTCATCCTTAATTAATAATGAATGTTAAGAGAAACATTAGTCATTATTTGTTGATAGAAATGTTCATAAGTATAGGAAAAGTGTGTGCATTATTGAAAGAAAGCATCTCAAAAACAAAAATCTTCATTACTTGGACACTTTGGATGCCATTTGTGGTGTGTTATGTTAAAGTTGCAGAGACTGTTAACATACGAACTGACTCATTACCAACCATATAGTCTGTGATGAGCGTCTGAAGGGGATAGCATAATACTCTATGATAGTGTGGCTGAGTAATAGTGTAACAAACCCTAACTGAAATGGAATGAAATGGGGTTCAATTTAGGGCACACTGATTTATTAAAAGCTTAACTGATTCACTTGGAATCATCAATCGGCAGTTTCCTTCACAATTTTGGGCGATGGGCGACTACATAGAGAAGCGACATTCATGAGGTTGTTGGTCAAAGAAACTAGATAAATGAGCTCATAGGTCACGTGAAGTAAATTCATGAGATATAATGTCACCATTATCACCTTTTTGCTGAGGACTACAATGTGACGGTAAGAACAGATTTGTGCCTCATTAATCAATTGAATGATACAGTATGATGATGTTAAAGGTTGCTCCAGGTGAGGCTTGAACTCACAACCTCGGCATTACTCTGCTGGATACTGCTGTATAAGTACCGCGCGCTGACCGATTGCGCCACTGGAGCTCAAATGTGACAATGCACATGCACGTGAATGTGCACGTGCATTCCAGAAATAACGCCTTAGAAACATGCACAGGTAACATTAGCACGTAAATGTTCAGAATGAGTACGGTCTAAACACGGTGGATTCAGTGTATGGCTTCATAGGTTTTTCACACGCATACACACTTAATCACCAGCGCTCTAGCATTTCAACAATGCCATGTCATGGGGGGTACAATTTTAACTATTGAGGGGCCTTGTGGCGCAACGGTAGCGCGTCTGACTCCAGATCAGAAGGTTGCGTGTTCAAATCACGTCAGGGTCATTCTTAATTAATAATGAATGTTAAGAGAAACATTAGTCATTATTTGTTGATAGAAATGTTCATAAGTATAGGAAAAGTGTGTGCATTATTGAAAGAAAGCATCTCAAAAACAAAAATCTTCATTACTTGGACACTTTGGATGCCATTTGTGGTGTGTTATGTTAAAGTTGCAGAGACTGTTAACATACGAACAGACTCATTACCAACCATATAGTCTGTGATGAGCGTCTGAAGGGGATAGCATAATACTCTATGATAGTGTGGCTGAGTGATAGTGTAACAAACACTAACTGAAATGGAATGAAATGGGGTTCAATAAAGGGCACACTGATTTATTAAAAGCATAACTGATTGACTTGGAATCATCAATCGGGAGTTTCCTTCACAATTTTGGGCGATGGGCAACTACATAGAGAAGCGACATTCGTGAGGTTGTTGCTCAAAGAAACTAGATAAATGAGCTCATAGGTCACATGAAGTAAGTGAGATCTAATGTCACCATTATCACCATTTTGCTGAGGACAACAATGTCACGGTAAGAACAGATTTGTGCCTCATTAATCAATTGAATGATACAGAATGATGATGTTAAAGGTTGCTCCAGGTGAGGCTTGAACTCACAACCTCGGCATTACTCTGCTGGATACTGCTGTATAAGTACCGCGCGCTGACCGATTGCGCCACTGGAGCTCAAATGTGACAATGCACATGCACGTGAATGTGCACGTGCATTCCAGAAATAACGCCTTAGAAACATGCACAGGTAACTTTAGCACGTAAATGTTCAGAATGAGTACGGTCTAAACACGGTGGATTCAGTGTATGGTTTCATAGGTTTTTCACACGCATACACACTTAATCACCAGCGCTCTAGTATTTCAACAATGCCATGTGATGGGGGGTACAATTTTAACCTATTGAGGGGCCTTGTCGCGCAACGGCAGCGCGTCTGACTCCAGATCAGAAGGTTGCGTGTTCAAATCACGTCAGGGTCATTCTTATTTAATAACGAATGTTAAGAGAAACATTAGTCATTATTTGTTGATAGAAATGTTCGTAAGTATAGGAAAAGTGTGTGCATTATTGAAAGAAAGCATCTCAAAAACAAAAATCTTCATTACTTGGACACTTTGGATGCCATTTGTGGTGTGTTATGTTAAAGTTGCAGAGACTGTTAACATGCAAACAGACTCATTACCAACCATATAGTCTGTGATGAGCGTCTGAAGGGGATAGCATAATACTCTATGATAGTGTGGCTGAGTGATAGTGTAACAAACACTAACTGAAATGGAATGAAATGGGGTTCAATTAGGGCACACTGATTTATTAAAAGCTTAACTGATTCACTTGGAATCATCAATCGGCAGTTTCCTTCACAATTTTGGGCGATGGGCGACTACATAGAGAAGCGACATTCATGAGGTTGTTGGTTAAAGAAACTAGATAAATGAGCTCATAGGTCACGTGAAGTAAATTCATGAGATCTAATGTCACCATTATCACCTTTTTGCTGAGGACTACAATGTGACGGTAAGAACAGATTTGTGCCTCATTAATCAATTGAATGATACAGTATGATGATGTTAAAGGTTGCTCCAGGGGAGGCTTGAACTCACAACCTCGGCATAACTCTGCTGGATACTGCTGTATAAGTACCGCGCGCTGACCGATTGCGCCACTGGAGCACAAATGTGACAATGCACATGCACGTGAATGTGCACGTGCATTCCAGAAATAACGCCTTAGAAACATGCACAGGTAACTTTAGCACGTAAATGTTCAGAATGAGTACGGTCTAAACACGGTGGATTCAGTGCATGGCTTCATAGGTTTTTCACACGCATACACACTTAATCACCAGCGCTCTAGCATTTCAACAATGCCATGACATGGGGGGTACAATTTTAGCTATTGAGGGGCCTTGTGGCGCAACGGTAGCGCGTCTGACTCCAGATCAGAAGGTTGCGTGTTCAAATCACGTCAGGGTCATTCTTATTTAATAACGAATGTTAAGAGAAACATTAGTCATTATTTGTTGATAGAAATGTTCGTAAGTATAGGAAAAGTGTGTGCATTATTGAAAGAAAGCATCTCAAAAACAAAAATCTTCATTACTTGGACACTTTGGATGCCATTTGTGGTGTGTTATGTTAAAGTTGCAGAGACTGTTAACATGCAAACAGACTCATTACCAACCATATAGTCTGTGATGAGCGTCTGAAGGGGATAGCATAATACTCTATGATAGTGTGGCTGAGTGATAGTGTAACAAACACTTACTGAAATGGAATGAAATGGGGTTCAATTTAGGGCACACTGATTTATTAAAAGCTTAACTGATTCACTTGGAATCATCAATCGGCAGTTTCCTTCACAATTTTGGGCGATGGGCGACTACATAGAGAAGCAACATTCATGAGGTTGTTGGTCAAAGAAACTAGATAAATGAGCTCATAGGTCACGTGAAGTAAATTCATGAGATATAATGTCACCATTATCACCTTTTTGCTGAGGACTACAATGTGACGGTAAGAACAGATTTGTGCCTCATTAATCAATTGAATGATACAGTATGATGATGTTAAAGGTTACTCCAGGTGAGGCTTGAACTCACAACCTCGGCATTACTCTGCTGGATACTGCTGTATAAGTACCGCGCGCTGACCGATTGCGCCACTGGAGCTCAAATGTGACAATGCACATGCACGTGAATGTGCACGTGCATTCCAGAAATAACGCCTTAGAAACATGCACAGGTAACATTAGCACGTAAATGTTCAGAATGAGTACGGTCTAAACACGGTGGATTCAGTGTATGGCTTCATAGGTTTTTCACACGCATACACACTTAATCACCAGCGCTCTAGCATTTCAACAATGCCATGACATGGGGGGTACAATTTTAGCTATTGAGGGGCCTTGTGGCGCAACGGTAGCGCGTCTGACTCCAGATCAGAAGGTTGCGTGTTCAAATCACGTCAGGATCATTCTTAATTAATAATGAATGTTAAGAGAAACATTAGTCATTATTTGTTGATAGAAATGTTCATAAGTATAGGAAAAGTGTGTGCATTATTGAAAGAAAGCATCTCAAAAACAAAAATCTTCATTACTTGGACACTTTGGATGCCATTTGTGGTGTGTTAGGTTAAAGTTGCAGAGACTGTTAACATACGAACAGACTCATTACCAACCATATAGTCTGTGATGAGCGTCTGAAGGGGATAGCATAATACTCTATGATAGTGTGGCTGAGTGATAGTGTAACAAACACTAACTGAAATGGAATGAAATGGGGTTCAATAAAGGGCACACTGATTTATTAAAAGCATAACTGATTGACTTGGAATCATCAATCGGGAGTTTCCTTCACAATTTTGGGCGATGGGCAACTACATAGAGAAGCGACATTCGTGAGGTTGTTGCTCAAAGAAACTAGATAAATGAGCTCATAGGTCACATGAAGTAAGTGAGATCTAATGTCACCATTATCACCATTTTGCTGAGGACAACAATGTCACGGTAAGAACAGATTTGTGCCTCATTAATCAATTGAATGATACAGAATGATGATTTTAAAGGTTGCTCCAGGTGAGGCTTGAACTCACAACCTCGGCATAACTCTGCTGGATACTGCTGTATAAGTACCGCGCGCTGACCGATTGCGCCACTGGAGCTCAAATGTGACAATGCACATGCACGTGAATGTGCACGTGCATTCCAGAAATAACGCCTTAGAAACATGCACAGGTAACTTTAGCACGTAAATGTTCAGAATGAGTACGGTCTAAACACGGTGGATTCAGTGTATGGTTTCATAGGTTTTTCACACGCATACACACTTAATCACCAGCGCTCTAGTATTTCAACAATGCCATGTGATGGGGGTACAATTTTAACCTATTGAGGGGCCTTGTGGCGCAACGGCAGCGCGTCTGACTCCAGATCAGAAGGTTGCGTGTTCAAATCACGTCAGGGTCATTCTTATTTAATAACGAATGTTAAGAGAAACATTAGTCATTATTTGTTGATAGAAATGATTCATAAGTATAGGAAAAGTGTGTGCATTATTGAAAGAAAGCATCTCAAAAACAAAAATCTTCATTACTTGGACACTTTGGATGCCATTTGTGGTGTGTTATGTTAAAGTTGCAGAGACTGTTAACATGCAAACAGACTCATTACCAACCATATAGTCTGTGATGAGCGTCTGAAGGGGATAGCATAATACTCTATGATAGTGTGGCTGAGTGATAGTGTAACAAACACTTACTGAAATGGAATGAAATGGGGTTCAATTTAGGGCACACTGATTTATTAAAAGCTTAACTGATTCACTTGGAATCATCAATCGGCAGTTTCCTTCACAATTTTGGGCGATGGGCGACTACATAGAGAAGCAACATTCATGAGGTTGTTGGTCAAAGAAACTAGATAAATGAGCTCATAGGTCACATGAAGTAAGTGAGATCTAATGTCACCATTATCACCTTTTTGCTGAGGACTACAATGTCACGGTAAGAACAGATTTGTGCCTCATTAATCAATTGAATGATACAGTATGATGATGTTAAAGGTTGCTCCAGGTGAGGCTTGAACTCACAACCTCGGCATTACTCTGCTGGATACTGCTGTATAAGTACCGCGCGCTGACCGATTGCGCCACTGGAGCTCAAATGTGACAATGCACATGCACGTGAATGTGCACGTGCATTCCAGAAATAACGCCTTAGAAACATGCACAGGTAACTTTAGCACGTAAATGTTCAGAATGAGTACGGTCTAAACACGGTGGATTCAGTGTATGGCTTCATAGGTTTTTCACACGCATACACACTTAATCACCAGCGCTCTAGCATTTCAACAATGCCATGTGATGGGGGGTACAATTTTAAGCTATTGAGGGGCCTTGTGGCGCAACGGTAGCGCGTCTGACTCCAGATCAGAAGGTTGCGTGTTCAAATCACGTCAGGGTCATTCTTAATTAATAACGAATGTTAAGAGAAACATTATTTGTTGATAGAAATGTTCATAAGTATAGGAAAAGTGTGTGCATTATTGAAAGAAAGCATCTCAAAAACAAAAATCTTCATTACTTGGACACTTTGGATGCCATTTGTGGTGCGTTATGTTAAAGTTGCAGAGACTGTTAATATGCAAACAGACTCATTACCAACCATATAGTCTGTGATGAGCGTCTGAAGGGGATAGCATAATACTCTATGATAGTGTGGCTGAGTGATAGTGTAACAAACACTAACTGAAATGGAATGAAATGGGGTTCAATTTAGGGCACACAGATTTATTAAAAGCTTAACTGATTCACTTGGAATCATCAATCGGCAGTTTCCTTCACAATTTTGGGCGATGGGCAACTACATAGAGAAGCGACATTCATGAGGTTGTTGGTCAAAGAAACTAGATAAATGAGCTCATAGGTCACATGAAGTAAATTCATGAGATCTAATGTCACCATTATCACCATTTTGCTGAGGACTACAATGTCACGGTAAGAACAGATTTCTGCCTCATTAATCAATTGAATGATACAGAATGATGATGTTAAAGGTTGCTCCAGGTGAGGCTTGAACTCACAACCTCGGCATTACTCTGCTGGATACTGCTGTATAAGTACCGCGCGCTGACCGATTGCGCCACTGGAGCTCAAATGTGACAATGCACATGCACGTGAATGTGCACGTGCATTCCAGAAATAACGCCTTAGAAACATGCACAGGTAACTTTAGCACGTAAATGTTCAGAATGAGTACGGTCTAAACACGGTGGATTCAGTGTATGGTTTCATAGGTTTTTCACACGCATACACACTTAATCACCAGCGCTCTAGCATTTCAACAATGCCATGTGATGGGGGGTACAATTTTAAGCTATTGAGGGGCCTTGTGGCGCAACGGTAGCGCGTCTGACTCCAGATCAGAAGGTTGCGTGTTCAAATCACGTTAGGGTCATTCTTAATTAAGAATGAATGTTAAGAGAAACATTAGTCATTATTTGTTGATAGAAATGTTCATAAGTATAGGAAAAGTGTGTGCATTATTGAAAGAAAGCATCTCAAAAACAAAAATCTTCATTACTTGGACACTTTTGATGCCGTTTGTGGTGTGTTATGTTAAAGTTGCAGAGACTGTTAACATACGAACAGACTCATTACCAACCATATAGTCTGTGATGAGCGTCTGAAGGGGATAGCATAATACTCTATGATAGTGTGGCTGAGTGATAGTGTAACAAACACTAACTGGAATGAAATGGGGTTCAATAAAGGGCACACCGATTTATTAAAAGCATAACTGATTGACTTGGAATCATCAATCGGGAGTTTCCTTCACAATTTTGGGCGATGGGCAACTACATAGAGAAGCGACATTCGTGAGGTTGTTGCTCAAAGAAACTAGATAAATGAGCTCATAGGTCACATGAAGTAATTGAGATCTAATGTCACCATTATCACCATTTTGCTGAGGACAACAATGTCACGGTAAGAACAGATTTGTGCCTCATTAATCAATTGAATGATACAGAATGATGATGTTAAAGGTTGCTCCAGGTGAGGCTTGAACTCACAACCTCGGCATAACTCTGCTGGATACTGCTGTATAAGTACCGCGCGCTGACCGATTGCGCCACTGGAGCTCAAATGTGAAAATGCACATGCACGTGAATATGCACGTGCATTCCAGAAATAACGCCTTAGAAACATGCACAGGTAACTTTAGCACGTAAATGTTCAGAATGAGTACGGTCTAAACACGGTGGATTCAGTGTATGGTTTCATAGGTTTTTCACACGCATACACACTTAATCACCAGCGCTCTAGTATTTCAACAATGCCATGTGATGGGGGGTACAATTTTAACCTATTGAGGGGCCTTGTGGCGCAACGGCAGCGCGTCTGACTCCAGATCAGAAGGTTGCGTGTTCAAATCACGTCAGGGTCATTCTTATTTAATAACGAATGTTAAGAGAAACATTAGTCATTATTTGTTGATAGAAATGTTCATAAGTATAGGAAAAGTGTGTGCATTATTGAAAGAAAGCATCTCAAAAACAAAAATCTTCATTACTTGGACACTTTGGATGCCATTTGTGGTGTGTTATGTTAAAGTTGCAGAGACTGTTAACATGCAAACAGACTCATTACCAACCATATAGTCTGTGATGAGCGTCTGAAGGGGATAGCATAATACTCTATGATAACGTGGCTGAGTGATAGTGTAACAAACACTTACTGAAATGGAATGAAATGGGGTTCAATTTAGGGCACACTGATTTATTAAAAGCTTAACTGATTCACTTGGAATCATCAATCGGCAGTTTCCTTCACAATTTTGGGCGATGGGCGACTACATAGAGAAGCAACATTCATGAGGTTGTTGGTCAAAGAAACTAGATAAATGAGCTCATAGGTCACATGAAGTAAGTGAGATCTAATGTCACCATTATCACCTTTTTGCTGAGGACTACAATGTCACGGTAAGAACAGATTTGTGCCTCATTAATCAATTGAATGATACAGTATGATGATGTTAAAGGTTGCTCCAGGTGAGGCTTGAACTCACAACCTCGGCATTACTCTGCTGGATACTGCTGTATAAGTACCGCGCGCTGACCGATTGCGCCACTGGAGCTCAAATGTGACAATGCACATGCACGTGAATGTGCACGTGCATTCCAGAAATAACGCCTTAGAAACATGCACAGGTAACTTTAGCACGTAAATGTTCAGAATGAGTACGGTCTAAACACGGTGGATTCAGTGTATGGCTTCATAGGTTTTTCACACGCATACACACTTAATCACCAGCGCTCTAGCATTTCAACAATGCCATGTGATGGGGGGTACAATTTTAAGCTATTGAGGGGCCTTGTGGCGCAACGGTAGCGCGTCTGACTCCAGATCAGAAGGTTGCTTGTTCAAATCACGTCAGGGTCATTCTTAATTAATAACGAATGTTAAGAGAAACATTATTTGTTGATAGAAATGTTCATAAGTATAGGAAAAGTGTGTGCATTATTGAAAGAAAGCATCTCAAAAACAAAAATCTTCATTACTTGGACACTTTGGATGCCATTTGTGGTGCGTTATGTTAAAGTTGCAGAGACTGTTAACATACGAACAGACTCATTACCAACCATATAGTCTGTGATGAGCGTCTGAAGGGGATAGCATAATACTCTATGATAGTGTGGCTGAGTGATAGTGTAACAAACACTAACTGAAATGGAATGAAATGGGGTTCAATAAAGGGCACACTGATTTATTAAAAGCATAACTGATTGACTTGGAATCATCAATCGGGAGTTTCCTTCACAATTTTGGGCGATGGGCAACTACATAGAGAAGCGACATTCGTGAGGTTGTTGCTCAAAGAAACTAGATAAATGAGCTCATAGGTCACATGAAGTAAATTCATGAGATCTAATGTCACCATTATCACCTTTTTGCTGAGGACTACAATGTCACGGTAAGAACAGATTTGTGCCTCATTAATCAATTGAATGATACAGAATGTTGATGTTAAAGGTTGCTCCAGGTGAGGCTTGAACTCACAACCTCGGCATTACTCTGCTGGATACTGCTGTATAAGTACCGCGCGCTGACCGATTGCGCCACTGGAGCTCAAATGTGACAATGCACATGCACGTGAATGTGCACGTGCATTCCAGAAATAACGCCTCAGAAACATGCACAGGTAACTTTAGCACGTAAATGTTCAGAATGAGTACGGTCTAAACACGGTGGATTCAGTGTATGGTTTCATAGGTTTTTCACACGCATACACACTTAATCACCAGCGCTCTAGTATTTCAACAATGCCATGTGATGGGGGGTACAATTTTAGCTATTGAGGGGCCTTGTGGCGCAACGGTAGCGCGTCTGACTCCAGATCAGAAGGTTGCGTGTTCAAATCACGTCAGGGTCATTCTTAATTAATAATGAATGTTAAGAGAAACATTAGTCATTATTTGTTGATAGAAATGTTCATAAGTATAGGAAAAGTGTGTGCATTATTGAAAGAAAGCATCTCAAAAACAAAAATCTTCATTACTTGGACACTTTGGATGACATTTGTGGTGTGTTATGTTAAAGTTGCAGAGACTGTTAACATACGAACAGACTCATTACCAACCATATAGTCTGTGATGAGCGTCTGAAGGGGATAGCATAATACTCTATGATAGTGTGGCTGAGTGATAGTGTAACAAACACTAACTGAAATGGAATGAAATGGGGTTCAATAAAGGGCACACTGATTTATTAAAAGCATAACTGATTGACTTGGAATCATCAATCGGGAGTTTTCTTCACAATTTTGGGCGATGGGCAACTACATAGAGAAGCGACATTCGTGAGGTTGTTGCTCAAAGAAACTAGATAAATGAGCTCATAGGTCACATGAAGTAAGTGAGATCTAATGTCACCATTATCACCTTTTTGCTGAGGACTACAATGTCACGGTAAGAACAGATTTGTGCCTCATTAATCACTTGAATGATACAGTATGATGATGTTAAAGGTTGCTCCAGGTGAGGCTTGAACTCACAACCTCGGCATTACTCTGCTGGATACTGCTGTATAAGTACCGCGCGCTGACCGATTGCGCCACTGGAGCTCAAATGTGACAATGCACATGCACGTGAATGTGCACGTGCATTCCAGAAATAACGCCTTAGAAACATGCACAGGTAACTTTAGCACGTAAATGTTCAGAATGAGTGCGGTCTAAACACGGTGGATTCAGTGTATGGCTTCATAGGTTTTTCACACGCATACACACTTAATCAGCAGCGCTCTAGCATTTCAACAATGCCATGTGATGGGGGGTACAATTTTAAGCTATTGAGGGGCCTTGTGGCGCAACGGTAGCGCGTCTGACTCCAGATCAGAAGGTTGCGTGTTCAAATCACGTCAGGGTCATTCTTAATTAATAATGAATGTTAAGAGAAACATTATTTGTTGATAGAAATGTTCATAAGTATAGGAAAAGTGTGTGCATTATTGAAAGAAAGCATCTCAAAAACAAAAATCTTCATTACTTGGACACTTTGGATGCCATTTGTGGTGCGTTATGTTAAAGTTGCAGAGACTGTTAACATACGAACAGACTCATTACCAACCATATAGTCTGTGATGAGCGTCTGAAGGGGATAGCATAATACTCTATGATAGTGTGGCTGAGTGATAGTGTAACAAACACTAACTGAAATGGAATGAAATGGGGTTCAATAAAGGGCACACTGATTTATTAAAAGCATAACTGATTGACTTGGAATCATCAATCGGGAGTTTCCTTCACAATTTTGGGCGATGGGCATCTACATAGAGAAGCGACATTCGTGAGGTTGTTGCTCAAAGAAACTAGATAAATGAGCTCATAGGTCACATGAAGTAAGTGAGATCTAATGTCACCATTATCACCTTTTTGCTGAGGACTACAATGTCACGGTAAGAACAGATTTGTGCCTCATTAATCAATTGAATGATACAGTATGATGATGTTAAAGGTTGCTCCAGGTGAGGCTTGAACTCACAACCTCGGCATTACTCTGCTGGATACTGCTGTATAAGTACCGCGCGCTGACCGATTGCGCCACTGGAGCTCAAATGTGACAATGCACATGCACGTGAATGTGCACGTGCATTCCAGAAATAACGCCTTAGAAACATGCACAGGTAACTTTAGCACGTAAATGTTCAGAATGAGTACGGTCTAAACACGGTGGATTCAGTGTATGGCTTCATAGGTTTTTCACACGCATACACAATTAATCACCAGCGCTCTAGCATTTCAACAATGCCATGTGATGGGGGGTACAATTTTAAGCTATTGAGGGGCCTTGTGGCGCAACGGTAGCGCGTCTGACTCCAGATCAGAAGGTTGCGTGTTCAAATCACGTCAGGGTCATTCTTAATTAATAACGAATGTTAAGAGAAACATTATTTGTTGATAGAAATGTTCATAAGTATAGGAAAAGTGTGTGCATTATTGAAAGAAAGCATCTCAAAAACAAAAATCTTCATTACTTGGACACTTTGGATGCCTTTTGTGGTGCGTTATGTTAAAGTTGCAGAGACTGTTAATATGCAAACAGACTCATTACCAACCATATAGTCTGTGATGAGCGTCTGAAGGGGATAGCATAATACTCTATGATAGTGTGGCTGAGTGATAGTGTAACAAACACTAACTGAAATGGAATGAAATGGGGTTCAATTTAGGCCACACAGATTTATTAAAAGGTTAACTGATTCACTTGGAATCATCAATCGGCAGTTTCCTTCACAATTTTGGGCGATGGGCGACTACATAGAGAAGCGACATTCATGAGGTCGTTGCTCAAAGAAACTAGATAAATGAGCTCATAGGTCACATGAAGTAAATTCATGAGATCTAATGTCACCATTATCACCATTTTGCTGAGGACTACAATGTCACGGTAAGAACAGATTTGTGCCTCATTAATCAATTGAATGATACAGAATGTTGATGTTAAAGGTTGCTCCAGGTGAGGCTTGAACTCACAACCTCGGCATTACTCTGCTGGATACTGCTGTATAAGTACCGCGCGCTGACCAATTGCGCCACTGGAGCTCAAATGTGACAATGCACATGCACGTGAATGTGCACGTGCATTCCAGAAATAACGCCTTAGAAACATGCACAGGTAACTTTAGCACGTAAATGTTCAGAATGAGTACGGTCTAAACACGGTGGATTCAGTGTATGGTTTCATAGGTTTTTCACACGCATACACACTTAATCACCAGCGCTCTAGCATTTCAACAATGCCATGTGATGGGGGGTACAATTTTAGCTATTGAGGGGCCTTGTGGCGCAACGGTAGCGCGTCTGACTCCAGATCAGAAGGTTGCGTGTTCAAATCACGTCAGGGTCATTCTTAATTAATAATGAATGTTAAGAGAAACATTAGTCATTATTTGTTGATAGAAATGTTCATAAGTATAGGAAAAGTGTGTGCATTATTGAAAGAAAGCATCTCAAAAACAAAAATCTTCATTACTTGGACACTTTGGATGCCATTTGTGGTGTGTTATGTTAAAGTTGCAGAGACTGTTAACATACGAACAGACTCATTACCAACCATATAGTCTGTGATGAGCGTCTGAAGGGGATAGCATAATACTCTATGATAGTGTGGCTGAGTGATAGTGTAACAAACACTAACTGAAATGGAATGAAATGGGGTTCAATAAAGGGCACACTGATTTATTAAAAGCATAACTGATTGACTTGGAATCATCAATCGGGAGTTTCCTTCACAATTTTGGGCGATGGGCAACTACATAGAGAAGCGACATTCGTGAGGTTGTTGCTCAAAGAAACTAGATAAATGAGCTCATAGGTCACATGAAGTAAGTGAGATCTAATGTCACCATTATCACCTTTTTGCTGAGGACTACAATGTCACGGTAAGAACAGATTTGTGCCTCATTAATCACTTGAATGATACAGTATGATGATGTTAAAGGTTGCTCCAGGTGAGGCTTGAACTCACAACCTCGGCATTACTCTGCTGGATACTGCTGTATAAGTACCGCGCGCTGACCGATTGCGCCACTGGAGCTCAAATGTGACAATGCACATGCACGTGAATGTGCACGTGCATTCCAGAAATAACGCCTTAGAAACATGCACAGGTAACTTTAGCACGTAAATGTTCAGAATGAGTGCGGTCTAAACACGGTGGATTCAGTGTATGGCTTCATAGGTTTTTCACACGCATACACACTTAATCAGCAGCGCTCTAGCATTTCAACAATGCCATGTGATGGGGGGTACAATTTTAAGCTATTGAGGGGCCTTGTGGCGCAACGGTAGCGCGTCTGACTCCAGATCAGAAGGTTGCGTGTTCAAATCACGTCAGGGTCATTCTTAATTAATAATGAATGTTAAGAGAAACATTATTTGTTGATAGAAATGTTCATAAGTATAGGAAAAGTGTGTGCATTATTGAAAGAAAGCATCTCAAAAACAAAAATCTTCATTACTTGGACACTTTGGATGCCATTTGTGGTGCGTTATGTTAAAGTTGCAGAGACTGTTAACATACGAACAGACTCATTACCAACCATATAGTCTGTGATGAGCGTCTGAAGGGGATAGCATAATACTCTATGATAGTGTGGCTGAGTGATAGTGTAACAAACACTAACTGAAATGGAATGAAATGGGGTTCAATAAAGGGCACACTGATTTATTAAAAGCATAACTGATTGACTTGGAATCATCAATCGGGAGTTTCCTTCACAATTTTGGGCGATGGGCATCTACATAGAGAAGCGACATTCGTGAGGTTGTTGCTCAAAGAAACTAGATAAATGAGCTCATAGGTCACATGAAGTAAGTGAGATCTAATGTCACCATTATCACCTTTTTGCTGAGGACTACAATGTCACGGTAAGAACAGATTTGTGCCTCATTAATCAATTGAATGATACAGTATGATGATGTTAAAGGTTGCTCCAGGTGAGGCTTGAACTCACAACCTCGGCATTACTCTGCTGGATACTGCTGTATAAGTACCGCGCGCTGACCGATTGCGCCACTGGAGCTCAAATGTGACAATGCACATGCACGTGAATGTGCACGTGCATTCCAGAAATAACGCCTTAGAAACATGCACAGGTAACTTTAGCACGTAAATGTTCAGAATGAGTACGGTCTAAACACGGTGGATTCAGTGTATGGCTTCATAGGTTTTTCACACGCATACACAATTAATCACCAGCGCTCTAGCATTTCAACAATGCCATGTGATGGGGGGTACAATTTTAAGCTATTGAGGGGCCTTGTGGCGCAACGGTAGCGCGTCTGACTCCAGATCAGAAGGTTGCGTGTTCAAATCACGTCAGGGTCATTCTTAATTAATAACGAATGTTAAGAGAAATATTATTTGTTGATAGAAATGTTCATAAGTATAGGAAAAGTGTGTGCATTATTGAAAGAAAGCATCTCAAAAACAAAAATCTTCATTACTTGGACACTTTGGATGCCATTTGTGGTGCGTTATGTTAAAGTTGCAGAGACTGTTAATATGCAAACAGACTCATTACCAACCATATAGTCTGTGATGAGCGTCTGAAGGGGATAGCATAATACTCTATGATAGTGTGGCTGAGTGATAGTGTAACAAACACTAACTGAAATGGAATGAAATGGGGTTCAATTTAGGCCACACAGATTTATTAAAAGGTTAACTGATTCACTTGGAATCATCAATCGGCAGTTTCCTTCACAATTTTGGGCGATGGGCGACTACATAGAGAAGCGACATTCATGAGGTCGTTGCTCAAAGAAACTAGATAAATGAGCTCATAGGTCACATGAAGTAAATTCATGAGATCTAATGTCACCATTATCACCATTTTGCTGAGGACTACAATGTCACGGTAAGAACAGATTTGTGCCTCATTAATCAATTGAATGATACAGAATGTTGATGTTAAAGGTTGCTCCAGGTGAGGCTTGAACTCACAACCTCGGCATTACTCTGCTGGATACTGCTGTATAAGTACCGCGCGCTGACCAATTGCGCCACTGGAGCTCAAATGTGACAATGCACATGCACGTGAATGTGCACGTGCATTCCAGAAATAACGCCTTAGAAACATGCACAGGTAACTTTAGCACGTAAATGTTCAGAATGAGTACGGTCTAAACACGGTGGATTCAGTGTATGGTTTCATAGGTTTTTCACACGCATACACACTTAATCACCAGCGCTCTAGCATTTCAACAATGCCATGTGATGGGGGGTACAATTTTAGCTATTGAGGGGCCTTGTGGCGCAACGGTAGCGCGTCTGACTCCAGATCAGAAGGTTGCGTGTTCAAATCACGTCAGGGTCATTCTTAATTAATAATGAATGTTAAGAGAAACATTAGTCATTATTTGTTGATAGAAATGTTCATAAGTATAGGAAAAGTGTGTGCATTATTGAAAGAAAGCATCTCAAAAACAAAAATCTTCATTACTTGGACACTTTGGATGCCATTTGTGGTGTGTTATGTTAAAGTTGCAGAGACTGTTAACATACGAACAGACTCATTACCAACCATATAGTCTGTGATGAGCGTCTGAAGGGGATAGCATAATACTCTATGATAGTGTGGCTGAGTGATAGTGTAACAAACACTAACTGAAATGGAATGAAATGGGGTTCAATAAAGGGCACACTGATTTATTAAAAGCATAACTGATTGACTTGGAATCATCAATCGGGAGTTTCCTTCACAATTTTGGGCGATGGGCAACTACATAGAGAAGCGACATTCGTGAAGTTGTTGCTCAAAGAAACTAGATAAATGAGCTCATAGGTCACATGAAGTAAGTGAGATCTAATGTCACCATTATCACCTTTTTGCTGAGGACTACAATGTCACGGTAAGAACAGATTTGTGCCTCATTAATCAATTGAATGATACAGTATGATGATGTTAAAGGTTGCTCCAGGTGAGGCTTGAACTCACAACCTCGGCATTACTCTGCTGGATACTGCTGTATAAGTACCGCGCGCTGACCGATTGCGCCACTGGAGCTCAAATGTGACAATGCACATGCACGTGAATGTGCACGTGCATTCCAGAAATAACGCCTTAGAAACATGCACAGGTAACTTTAGCACGTAAATGTTCAGAATGAGTACGGTCTAAACAAGGTGGATTCAGTGTATGGCTTCATAGGTTTTTCACACGCATACACACTTAATCACCAGCGCTCTAGCATTTCAACAATGCCATGTGATGGGGGGTACAATTTTAAGCTATTGAGGGGCGTTGTGGCGCAACGGTAGCGCGTCTGACTCCAGATCAGAAGGTTGGGTGTTCAAATCACGTCAGGGTCATTCTTAATTAATAACGAATGATAAGAGAAACATTATTTGTTGATAGAAATGTTCATAAGTATAGGAAAAGTGTGTGCATTATTGAAAGAAAGCATCTCAAAAACAAAAATCTTCATTACTTGGACACTTTGGATGCCATTTGTGGTGCGTTATGTTAAAGTTGCAGAGACTGTTAATATGCAAACAGACTCATTACCAACCATATAGTCTGTGATGAGCGTCTGAAGGGGATAGCATAATACTCTATGATAGTGTGGCTGAGTGATAGTGTAACAAACACTAACTGAAATGGAATGAAATGGGGTTCAATTTAGGGCACACAGATTTATTAAAAGCTTAACTGATTCACTTGGAATCATCAATCGGCAGTTTCCTTCACAATTTTGGGCGATGGGCAACTACATAGAGAAGCGACATTCATGAGGTCGTTGCTCAAAGAAACTAGATAAATGAGCTCATAGGTCACATGAAGTAAATTCATGAGATCTAATGTCACCATTATCACCATTTTGCTGAGGACTACAATGTCACGGTAAGAACAGATTTGTGCCTCATTAATCAATTGAATGATCCAGTATGATGACGTTAAAGGTTGCTCCAGGTGAGGCTTGAACTCACAACCTCGGCATTACTCTGCTGGATACTGTTGTATAAGTACCGCGCGCTGACCGATTGCGCCACTGGAGCTCAATTGTGACAATGCACATGCACGTGAATGTGCACGTGCATTCCAGAAATAACGACTTAGAAACATGCACAGGTAACTTTAGCACGTAAATGTTCAGAATGAGTACGGTCTAAACACGGTGGATTCAGTGTATGGCTTCATAGGTTTTACACACGCATACACACTTAATCACCAGCGCTCTAGTATTTCAACAATGCCATGTGATGGGGGGTACAATTTTAAGCTATTGAGGGGCCTTGTGGCGCAACGGTAGCGCGTCTGACTCCAGATCAGAAGGTTGCGTGTTCAAATCACGTCAGGGTCATTCTTATTTAATAATGAATGTTAAGAGAAACATTAGTCATTATTTGTTGATAGAAATGTTCATAAGTATAGGAGAAGTGAGTGCAATATTGAAAGAAAGCATCTCAAAAACAAAAATCTTCATTACTTGGACACTTTGGATGCCATTTGTGGTGTGTTATGTTAAAGTTGCAGAGACTGTTAACATACAAACAGACTCATTACCAACCATATAGTCTGTGATGAGCGTCTGAAGGGGATAGCATAATACTCTGTGATAGTGTGGCTGAGTGATAGTGTAACAAACACTAACTGAAATGGAATGAAATGGGGTTCAATTTAGGGCACACTGATTTATTAAAAGCTTAACTGATTCACTTGGAATCATCAATCGGCAGTTTCCTTCACAATTTTGGGCGATGGGCGACTACATAGAGAAGCGACATTCATGAGGTTGTTGCTCAAAGAAACTAGATAAATGAGCTCATAGGTCACATGAAGTAAACTCATGAGATCTAATGTCACCATTATCACCATTTTGCTGAGGACTACAATGTCACGGTAAGAACAGATTTGTGCCTCATTAATAGATTGAATGATACAGAATGATGATGTTAAAGGTTGCTCCAGGTGAGGCTTGAACTCACAACCTCGGCATTACTCTGCTGGATAGTGCTGTATAAATACCGCGCGCTGACCGATTGCGCCACTGGAGCTCAAATGTGACAATGCACATGCACGTGAATGTGCACGTGCATTCCAGAAATAACGCCTTAGAAACATGCACAGGTAACTTTAGCACGTAAATGTTCAGAATGAGTACGGTCTAAACACGGTGGATTCAGTGTATGGCTTCATAGGTTTTTCACACGCATACACACTTAATCACCAGCGCTCTAGTATTTCAACAATGCCATGTGATGGGGGGTACAATTTTTAACCTATTAAGGGGCCTTGTGGCGCAACGGTAGCGCGTCTGACTCCAGATCAGAAGGTTGCGTGTTCAAATCACGTCAGGGTCATTCTTATTTAATAATGAATGTTAAGAGAAACATTAGTCATTATTTGTTGATAGAAATGTTCATAAGTATAGGAAAAGTGGGTGCATTATTGAAAGAAAGCATCTCAAAAACAAAAATGTTCATTACTTGGACACTTTGGATGCCATTTGTGGTGTGTTATGTTAAAGTTGCAGAGACTGTTAACATGCAAACAGACTCATTACCAACCATATAGTCTGTGATGAGCGTCTGAAGGGGATAGCATAATACTCTATGATAGTGTGGCTGAGTGATAGTGTAACAAACACTTACTGAAATGGAATGAAATGGGGTTCAATTTAGGGCACACTGATTTATTAAAAGCTTAACTGATTCACTTGGAATCATCAATCGGCAGTTTCCTTCACAATTTTGGGCGATGGGCGACTACATAGAGAAGCAACATTCATGAGGTTGTTGGTCAAAGAAACTAGATAAATGAGCTCATGGGTCACATGAAGTAAGTGAGATCTAATGTCACCATTATCACCTTTTTGCTGAGGACTACAATGTCACGGTAAGAACAGATTTGTGCCTCATTAATCAATTGAATGATACAGTATGATGATGTTAAAGGTTGCTCCAGGTGAGGCTTGAACTCACAACCTCGGCATTACTCTGCTGGATACTGCTGTATAAGTACCGCGCGCTGACCGATGGCGCCACTGGAGCTCAAATGTGACAATGCACATGCACGTGAATGTGCACGTGCATTCCAGAAATAACGCCTTAGAAACATGCACAGGTAACTTTAGCACGTAAATGTTCAGAATGAGTACGGTCTAAACACGGTGGATTCAGTGTATGGCTTCATAGGTTTTTCACACGCATACACACTTAATCACCAGCACTCTAGCATTTCAACAATGCCATGTGATGGGGGGTACAATTTTAAGCTATTGAGGGGCCTTGTGGGGCAACGGTAGCGCGTCTGACTCTAGATCAGAAGGTTGCGTGTTCAAATCACGTCAGGGTCATACTTAATTAATAACGAATGTTAAGAGAAACATTATTTGTTGATAGAAATGTTCATAAGTATAGGAAAAGTGTGTGCATTATTGAAAGAAAGCATCTCAAAAACAAAAATCTTCATTACTTGGACACTTTGGATGCCATTTGTGGTGCGTTATGTTAAAGTTGCAGAGACTGTTAATATGCAAACAGACTCATTACCAACCATATAGTCTGTGATGAGCGTCTGAAGGGGATAGCATAATACTCTATGATAGTGTGGCTGAGTGATAGTGTAACAAACACTAACTATTACAAGCAAACTTAACCTCACCACATGAATGAAATGGAGTTCAATATAGGGCACAGTGATTTATTAAAAGCTTAACTGAATGACTTGGAATCATCATTCGGCAGTTTCCTTCACAATTTTGGGCGATGGGCGACTACATAGAGAAGCGACATTCATGAGGTTGTTGGTCAAAGAAACTACGTAGATAAATGAGCTCATAGGTCACATGAAGTAAATTCATGAGATCTAATGTCACCATTATCACCTTTTTGCTGAGCACTACAATGTCACAGCAAGAACAGATTTGTGCCTCATTATTCAATGGAATGATACAGTATGATGATGTTAACAGTTGCTCCAGGTGAGGCTTGAACTCACAACCTCGGTATTACTCTGCTGGATACTGCTGTATAAGTACCGCGTGCTGACCGATTTCGCCACTAGAGCTCAAATGAGACAATGCACATGCACGTGAATGTGCACGTGCATTCCAGAAATAACGACTTACAAATATACACAGGTAACTTTAGCACGTAAATGTTCAGAATGAGTACGGTCTAAACACAGTGGATTCAGTGTATGGCTTCCCAGGTTTTACACACGCATACACACTTAATCACCAGCGCTCCAGTATTTCAACAATGCCATGTGTTGGGGGGTACAATTTTAAAATATTGAGGGGCCTTGTGGCGCAACGGTAGCGCGTCTGACTCCAGATCAGAAGGTTGCGTGTTCAAATCACGTCAGGGTCATTCTTATTTAATAGCGAATGTTAAGAGAAACATTAGTCATTATTTGTTGATAGAAATGTTCATAAGTATAGGAAAAGTGTGTGCAATATTGAAAGAAAACATCTCAAAAACAAAAATCTTCATTACTTGGACACTTTGGATGCCATTTGTGGTGTGTTATGTTAAAGTTGCAGAGACTGTTAACATACAAACAAACTCATTACTAACCATATAGTCTGTGATGAGCGTCTAAAGGCGATAGCTTAATACTCTATGATACTGTGGCTTAGTGATAGTGTAACAAACACTAACTATTACAAGCAAACTTAACCTCACCACATGAATGAAATGGAGTTCAATTTAGGGCACACTGATTGATTAAAAGCTTAACTGATTGACTTGGAATCATCAATCGACAGTTTCCTTCACAATTTTGGGCGATGGGCGACTACATAGAGAAGCGACATTCATGAGGTTGTTGCTCAAAGATACTACCTTCATGAGGTCGTTGGTCAAAGAAACTAGACAAATGAGCTCATAGGTCACATGAAGTAAATTCATGAGATATAATGTCACCATTATCACCTTTTTGCTGAGGACTACAATGTCACAGCAAGAACAGATTTGTGCCTCATTATTCAATTGAATGATACAGTATGATGATGTTAAAGGTTGCTCCAGGTGAGGCTTGTACTCATAACCTCGGCATTACTCTGCTGGATACTGCTGTATAAGAACCGCGCGCTGACCGATTGCGCCACTGGAGCTCAATTGTGACTATGCACATGCACGTGAATGTGCACGTGCATTCCAGAAATAACGACTTAGAAACATGCACAGGTAACTTTAGCATGTACATGTACATTTAGAATGAGTACGGTCTAAACACGGTGGATTCAGTGTATGGCTTCCTAGGTTTTACGCACGCATACACACTTAATCACCAGCGCTCCAGTATTTCAACAATGCCGTGATGTGGGGTACAATATTGACATACTGTAGGGCCTTGTGGCGCAACGGTAGCGCGTCTGACTCCAGATCAGAAGGTTGCGTGTTCAAATCACGTCAGGGTCATTCTTATTTAATAGCGAATGTTAAGAGAAACATTAGTCATTATTTGTTGATAGAAATGTTCATAAGTATAGGAAAAGTGTGTGCAATATTGAAAGAAAACATCTCAAAAACAAAAAACTTCATTACTTGGACACATTGGATGCCATTTGTGGTGTGTTATGTTAAAGTTGCAGAGACTGTTAACATACAAACAGACTCATTACCAACCATATAGTCTGTGATAAGCGTCTGAAGGGGATAGCATAATACTCTATGATAGTGCAGCTGAGTGATAGTGTAACAAACACTAACTATTACAAGCAAACTTAACCTCACCACATGAATGAAATGGAGTTCAATTTAGGGCACAGTGATTTATTAAAAGCTTAACTGAATGACTTGGAATCATCATTCGGCAGTTTCCTTCACAATTTTGGGCGATGGGCGACTACATAGAGAAGCGACATTCATGAGGTTGTTGGTCAAAGAAACTACGTAGATAAATGAGCTCATAGGTCACATGAAGTAAATTCATGAGATCTAATGTCACCTTTTTGCTGAGCACTACAATGTCACAGCAAGAACAGATTTGTGCCTCATTATTCAATGGAATGATACAGTATGATGATGTTAACAGTTGCTCCAGGTGAGGCTTGAACTCACAACCTCGGCATTACTCTGCTGGATACTGCTGTGTAAGTACCGCGTGCTGACCGATTTCGCCACTAGAGCTCAAATGAGACAATGCACATGCACGTGAATGTGCACGTGCATTCCAGAAATAACGACTTACAAATATACACAGGTAACTTTAGCACGTAAATGTTCAGAATGAGTACGGTCTAAACACAGTGGATTCAGTGTATGGTTTCCCAGGTTTTACACACGCATACACACTTAATCACCAGCGCTCCAGTATTTCAACAATGCCATGTGTTGGGGGGTACAATTTTAAAATATTGAGGGGCCTTGTGGCGCAACGGTAGCGCGTCTGACTCCAGATCAGAAGGTTGCGTGTTCAAATCACGTCAGGGTCATTCTTATTTAATAGCGAATGTTAAGAGAAACATTAGTCATTATTTGTTGATAGAAATGTTCATAAGTATAGGAAAAGTGTGTGCAATATTGAAAGAAAACATCTCAAAAACAAAAATCTTCATTACTTGGACACTTTGGATGCCATTTGTGGTGTGTTATGTTAAAGTTGCAGAGACTGTTAACATACAAACAAACTCATTACTAACCATATAGTCTGTGATGAGCGTCTAAAGGCGATAGCTTAATACTCTATGATACTGTGGCTTAGTGATAGTGTAACAAACACTAACTATTACAAGCAAACTTAACCTCACCACATGAATGAAATGGAGTTCAATTTAGGGCACACTGATTGATTAAAAGCTTAACTGATTGACTTGGAATCATCAATCGACAGTTTCCTTCACAATTTTGGGCGATGGGCGACTACATAGAGAAGCGACATTCATGAGGTTGTTGCTCAAAGATACTACCTTCATGAGGTCGTTGGTCAAAGAAACTAGACAAATGAGCTCATAGGTCACATGAAGTAAATTCATGAGATATAATGTCACCATTATCACCTTTTTGCTGAGGACTACAATGTCACAGCAAGAACAGATTTGTGCCTCATTATTCAATTGAATGATACAGTATGATGATGTTAAAGGTTGCTCCAGGTGAGGCTTGTACTCATAACCTCGGCATTACTCTGCTGGATACTGCTGTATAAGTACCGCGCGCTGACCGATTGCGCCACTGGAGCTCAATTGTGACTATGCACATGCACGTGAATGTGCACGTGCATTCCAGAAATAACGACTTAGAAACATGCACAGGTAACTTTAGCATGTACATGTACATTTAGAATGAGTACGGTCTAAACACGGTGGATTCAGTGTATGGCTTCCTAGGTTTTACGCACGCATACACACTTAATCACCAGCGCTCCAGTATTTCAACAATGCCGTGATGTGGGGTACAATTTTGACATACTGTAGGGCCTTGTGGCGCAACGGTAGCGCGTCTGACTCCAGATCAGAAGGTTGCGTGTTCAAATCACGTCAGAGTCATTCTTATTTAATAGCGAATGTTAAGAGAAACATTAGTCATTATTTGTTGATAGAAATGTTCATAAGTATAGGAAAAGTGTGTGCAATATTGAAAGAAAACGTCTCAAAAACAAAAATCTTCATTACTTGGACACTTTGGATGCCATTTGTGGTGTGTTATGTTAAAGTTGCAGAGACTGTTAACATACAAACAAACTCATTACTAACCATATAGTCTGTGATGAGCGTCTAAAGGCGATAGCTTAATACTCTATGATACTGTGGCTTAGTGATAGTGTAACAAACACTAACTATTACAAGCAAACTTAACCTCACCACATGAATGAAATGGAGTTCAATTTAGGGCACACTGATTGATTAAAAGCTTAACTGATTGACTTGGAATCATCAATCGACAGTTTCCTTCACAATTTTGGGCGATGGGCGACTACATAGAGAAGCGACATTCATGAGGTTGTTGCTCAAAGATACTACCTTCATGAGGTCGTTGGTCAAAGAAACTAGACAAATGAGCTCATAGGTCACATGAAGTAAATTCATGAGATATAATGTCACCATTATCACCTTTTTGCTGAGGACTACAATGTCACAGCAAGAACAGATTTGTGCCTCATTATTCAATTGAATGATACAGTATGATGATGTTAAAGGTTGCTCCAGGTGAGGCTTGTACTCATAACCTCGGCATTACTCTGCTGGATACTGCTGTATAAGTACCGCGCGCTGACCGATTGCGCCACTGGAGCTCAATTGTGACTATGCACATGCACGTGAATGTGCACGTGCATTCCAGAAATAACGACTTAGAAACATGCACAGGTAACTTTAGCATGTACATGTACATTTAGAATGAGTACGGTCTAAACACGGTGGATTCAGTGTATGGCTTCCTAGGTTTTACGCACGCATACACACTTAATCACCAGCGCTCCAGTATTTCAACAATGCCGTGATGTGGGGTACAATATTGACATACTGTAGGGCCTTGTGGCGCAACGGTAGCGCGTCTGACTCCAGATCAGAAGGTTGCCTGTTCAAATCACGTCAGGGTCAATCTTATTTAATAGCGAATGTTAAGAGAAACATTAGTCATTATTTGTTGATAGAAATGTTCATAAGTATAGGAAAAGTGTGTGCAATATTGAAAGAAAACATCTCAAAAACAAAAAACTTCATTACTTGGACACATTGGATGCCATTTGTGGTGTGTTATGTTAAAGTTGCAGAGACTGTTAACATACAAACAGACTCATTACCAACCATATAGTCTGTGATGAGCGTCTGAAGGGGATAGCATAATACTCTATGATAGTGCAGCTGAGTGATAGTGTAACAAACACTAACTATTACAAGCAAACTTAACCTCACCACATGAATGAAATGGAGTTCAATTTAGGGCACAGTGATTTATTAAAAGCTTAACTGAATGACTTGGAATCATCATTCGGCAGTTTCCTTCACAATTTTGGGCGATGGGCGACTACATAGAGAAGCGACATTCATGAGGTTGTTGGTCAAAGAAACTACGTAGATAAATGAGCTCATAGGTCACATGAAGTAAATTCATGAGATCTAATGTCACCATTATCACCTTTTTGCTGAGCACTACAATGTCACAGCAAGAACAGATTTGTGCCTCATTATTCAATGGAATGATACAGTATGATGATGTTAACAGTTGCTCCAGGTGAGGCTTGAACTCACAACCTCGGCATTACTCTGCTGGATAAGTACCGCGTGCTGACCGATTTCGCCACTAGCGCTCAAATGAGACAATGCACATGCACGTGAATGTGCACGTGCATTCCAGAAATAACGACTTACAAATATACACAGGTAACTTTAGCACGTAAATGTTCAGAATGAGTACGGTCTAAACACAGTGGATTCAGTGTATGGCTTCCCAGGTTTTACACACGCATACACACTTAATCACCAGCGCTCCAGTATTTCAACAATGCCATGTGTTGGGGGGTACAATTTTAAAATATTGAGGGGCCTTGTGGCGCAACGGTAGCGCGTCTGACTCCAGATCAGAAGGTTGCGTGTTCAAATCACGTCAGGGTCATTCTTATTTAATAGCGAATGTTAAGAGAAACATTAGTCATTATTTGTTGATAGAAATGTTCATAAGTATAGGAAAAGTGTGTGCAATATTGAAAGAAAACATCTCAAAAACAAAAATCTTCATTACTTGGACACTTTGGATGCCATTTGTGGTGTGTTATGTTAAAGTTGCAGAGGCTGTTAACATACAAACAGACTCATTACCAACCATATACTAGACAAATGAGCTCATAGGTCACATGAAGTAAATTCATGAGATATAATGTCACCATTATCACCTTTTTGCTGAGGACTACAATGTCACAGCAAGAACAGATTTGTGCCTCATTATTCAATTGAATGATTCAGTATGATGATGTTAAAGGTTGCTCCAGGTGAGGCTTGAACTCATAACATCAGCATTACTCTGCTGGATACTGCTGTATAAGTACCGCGCGCTGACCGATTGCGCCACTGGAGCTCAATTGTGACTATGCACATGCACGTGAATGTGCACGTGCATTCCAGAAATAACGACTTAGAAACATGCACAGGTAACTTTAGCATGTACATGTACATTTAGAATGAGTACGGTCTAAACACGGTGGATTCAGTGTATGGCTTCCTAGGTTTTACACACGCATACACACTTAATCACCAGCGCTCCAGTATTTCAACAATGCAATGTGATGTGGGGTACAATTTTAACATACTGTAGGGCCTTGTGGCGCAACGGTAGCGCGTCTGACTCCAGATCAGAAGGTTGCGTGTTCAAATCACGTCAGGGTCATTCTTATTTAATGACGAATGTTAAGAGAAACATTAGTCATTATTTGTTGATAGAAATGTTCATAAGTATAGGAAAAGAGTGTGCATTATTGAAAGAAAACATCTCAAAAACAAAAATCTTCATTACTTGGACACTTTGGATGCCATTTGTGGTGTGTTATGTTAAAGTTGCAGAGACTGTTAACATACAAACAGACTCATTACTAACCATATAGTCTGTGATGAGCGTCTAAAGGCGATAGCTTAATACTCTATGATACTGTGGCTGAGTGATAGTGTAACAAACACTAACTATTACAAGCAAACTTAACCTCACCACATGGATGAAATGGAGTTCAATTTAAGGCACACTGATTTATTAAAAGCTTAACTGATTGACTTGGAATCATCAATCGGCAGTTTCCTTCACAATTTTGGGCGATGGGCGACTACATAGAGACGCGACATCCATGAGGTTGTTGGTCAAAGAAACTGGAATGTGATGGTGGGTACAATTTTAAAATATTGAGGGGGCTTGTGGCGCAACGGTAGCGCGTCTGACTCCAGATCAGAAGGTTGCGTGTTCAAATCACGTCATGGTCATTCTTAATTAATACAAATGTTAAGAGAAACAATAGTCATTATTTGTTGATAGAAATATTCATAAGTGCATGAATTATATGCATTATCGAAAGAAAATATCTCAAAAACAAAAATCTTTGCACGAATTAGAAACGGTGTTCATTCTTTTCAATACATTTTTACTGAAACTCCTCCAACTTAAAGTTTGATCCAAGTGAGGAGCGAAATCACAACCCCAAAAATGCACTGCGTGATACTGCTGTATACTGCTTACACCCCGCGTGCTGACCAAATGTGCCAGTAAAACATATTCAACAGCTTCATTCATGCACCGAGATATGTATGCGTCTCTGTGTGTGTTTGTTTGAGCGTGTGTGCTTGCCTTTAATTTAGCTGTAGACCATCTAAAGCAAGGTTTTAATTATCGACTTTCAAAGTAAAATAACATCAACTCAATCTTCCAACATTATAATTCAGAAAGCAAGGAGACAAATAAATGAATACACAGAAGAAGTAAGCCGTAAGTTAGGACAGGTTGCAAAATCAGCTTTGGTTGCGTCTCATTTTGCTCCTGATTTGACAGAAACTCTTGGCAACAGCTGTACCTTACAAATACTTCCAGATCAAATAAGGGTTGGGGTTATTACTTTTTTTATTACTATATGGACTTTAATCAAATATTGGCACAAGCTCTCCTTATTTACAATGAGATAGTGTAAAATATATTGATCCCCCAAGAGGAAATTCTTGGAATAACGCTTCGAGTTCCTACACCTGAGGTCTGAATAAAAGTTGATTTCTTGATGATGCACGTGACAACACAAGACTATGGAGTTCATTGTTAATATTCAATGTTGTCTATGGTAAAGCAGGGGGGAAGTTTCTAAGGCCATCCAATCAACATACTGTACAGGTCTGATGGCAGCAAGTCGGGCATGCCTTCTGCCTTAGGAGAGTTTTAACCTATAGATGGCAGCAACCTGACAGATATCGTCTACCATGTATTGGCTCTTTAATACCGGTATCTTGCATTTTGATTGATTTGCAACTGGAGCACAAAAAATATAAAACCACAATGATGTGATGCAGAAGAAATGTTGCCATTGCCATTGTGATTAATGCCTATTTTGGTGCCTAACCAAGTGTGTTTGTGTATGCTTTCGCTATAAGGGGTTAACCAAACCTTAATTTGATATAGGGGAGATTCTTAGTCAATAACGAGGGGCCTTGTGGCGCAACGGTAGCGCGTCTGACTCCAGATCAGAAGGTTGCGTGTTCAAATCACGTCAGGGTCATTCTTCTTCTTCTTCTTACAGAGTCAGTTTTAAAGTGGGGATAGACCAGCAAAGGATAGAACAGAATTTACTTGGAATTTTAATATCATTTGGAAACATGACTGTAGCTTTTTCCATAACATGTATGTATTTCTTAAAAAAAAAAACCACAAGGGGACACGACCACTTTATGTCAGTTGATTGGCATTTTAATACATCCTAGGCCGAGCGGGGGAATCCCTGTTATTATCAGACCAACTGCTCTAAGATCTGCCTAGCATACTGTTCGCTACATCAAAGAAAATCAAATCACAATTATTTTGCAATGAAATTGCCTTAATTAAATCTTCAACTTGCAAAGCCCTAGATCAACCCTAGATCATCATAATGAATGCCCATCATCTAAACGTCAAAAGTTAAGGAGAGAACACCCTGGCGTTGCTCCCGAATTGGCATCCACTGTTAAGACAGTTGTGTATCGCTATGAGGTGGAGATTGCACGCTTGTTGTCCTGAGAAGCACAAACCATAGTAGTCTTTGATTGCCCCGGGCCAGCAACTGCCACGGTCCATCACAGAGAGATTATGCTGGCAGTGCCAGAAAGAAGGAACCAGATATCAGCTAAATGAAACCATCTGTCACATTGTTATATTCAAAATCATTGCAGGCAAGGCAAGTTTATTTATGCAGCACCATTTAAACACCAAGGCCACTCAGAGTGCTCTATACTGTCAGGAAAAAAGGAAATAGACACAAGAGAAACATAAACAAAGATAGAAAAGGCCAATGTAGACATAGGTATAAATATAAAATAGAATGTGCCACAACACTAAGGACAGTCTTCAGGTGCATCACAGACCTTCTGGGTCTTTATAGCTTTGTTCCAGTTATGCAGTTATAAAAACTAAAGGCTGATTCCCATTGTACCCTGGACCCTGAGAACAGATGGAAAATAGATGCATTGCTAAGTTTGCCTGAGACACCATTATATTGATGGTTAACTAGCTTTGGAAATTACTTCCTAACGGTTCGGTTTTGTGTTTGACGCAAAAAAGCAAATATATGCAAAATGGATTGATGGCTGTTTGATTATCATAGAAATATGTTGGCGTATACTTAGCATTCTCCAGACCTAATGTTGTTTCTCAGTTAAAGCTTGCTCCAGGTGAGGCTCGAACTGACAACCTCGGCATTGCTCTGCTGCATACTGCTGTATAAGTACCGCGCGCTGACCGATTGCGCCACTGGAGCACAGAGCAGTCACTGGAACCTCCTCGTTAACTTGCAGGCAGCACAACAAGCCCCGATCACAGTATACACACAAACAAGGCCTGCAGGGAGGCAGACCGGCAGGGCTCGGCGCGCAGCACTGGAGCAAATCATTGGGGTTGTAGAAGGGGGGAAAGAGAAAGCAAAGGAAGACAGGTAAAAAGAGAGGGATTACAGAGAGAAAGAGCGAACGACAGACGTGGGGGAGGAGGAGGTAGTCACAATAGGTGTCAGCAGGGGATGCTGTAGAGGAGCCAGGAGACAGTGCCTGATAATGAGAAGTGGAAGAACTGGATTTACTACTCAACCTGCTTAAACACACAAACACACACAAATTCTGCACACACACACACACACACACACACACACACACACACACACACACACACACACACACACACACACACACACACACACACACACACACACACACACACACACACACACACACACACAAACACACACATATTCTGCAGACACACTTACCCAGCAAACACACAAAGCACACCAACCCTACACACACGCACACACAAGCGCACACAGAAACAGTCATCCAAGCACAGACGCACCACTGGGCCACAGTTTACTTTACAGCCATGCAAATGTTGATAGCAATGCTATCTGTACCAACATCGCAGCAGCACACTTAGATGTACAGGCTAGTCTGTGAAACACCATTGCAGCTGTACTCAGTTAGCCCGGCGGGTCCATCACAATGGATTCCCTGTTTATTTTGAAAGCAGGCTTTACAGCAAGGTGTCTATGAAAAGCAGCCTGTAACCACCGTCATCATATACAGACAGAGGAGGGCATAGAGGCTGCATGAGAAAATGTTTAATTCATTTTTTACATTCCAGTATAATCAACATCAACCACCAGTACAATGGAAGAATCCATATTGTATATGCAGTACAGTGCAACCAATAATGTCCCAACATGTTTCAGTTTCCTCTCAAATCAGCACCTGCAGCGGGCTAACACACGAAGCTGGCTAGCGTGTGGTCTCTTTTGTTCAATCCATGGAGCCCTGAAAGATCCTCAAGTTCCCACGTTCTCGCCCTCGATTTCTGTTTTATTTGCCAATATTACCTCATACTAAAGAGCCTGTGAATGCAAGTTCATGTTTTCTGTAAGTAAAGCATAAAAAACTACAAGGAATAGTCATACAGACAGACCTTCAACATGCTAAATGCATATTGTGTGTGTAAGTTCCTAACGTGATTGTGTTTACTGTGTCCTCACAGTAGTATTTGCTGAGCTGTGTTTGAGACAAACAATGACAATGACAACAAAGACAAAGGGGAAAAAGGAAGTCAAAGCTGTAATGGCGACCAATGACCGCCAGGGGGCTTGGGTGCACAGTAGCAGAACAAAGCCAGGCATCATTTAGTTGCTCCTTTGATTCCTTTAAGTCATTTATATACAATACATTTTTTAATATATATAATATGATTCGATATATTTAGATTAATTCGGTTGAGCTGGTATTAGTCAACACCCTAAAGACTCATTTCCCTGGACAAGCACAGCAGCAAAGGAATATAATATTACAGAACAATAGAGAGGAGAAGAGGGGGGTGGGTGAGGGGGAGAATCAAAGGGAAGAGGGTGTGAGGTTTTTAAGGTGTGTTGCAGAGAGCAGGTGCAAAACAGCTGCTGTGACCACTGACTGATCCCAACTGGTAGGTTACCATGACACCCAGCTCCTCATCGTCAGATACTTTGGTAAAACACACTCAAGTGCGCACACATATACACACACACAGACAGATCCAGATGCAATAATGAAGCTAGAATCTTCAAACTAGGTACTCTCTCTCTCTCTCTCTCTCTCTCTCTCTCTCTCTCTCTCTCTCTCTCTCTCTCTCTCTCTCTCTCTCTCTCTCTCTCTCTCTCTCTCTCTCTCTCTCTCTCTCTTTCTGTGCACAAGCAATAAATCATATGCACAAACTCTACAATAATCCCTGGAGATTAGAACATATGGCCATGGCAAACAAACCATTATATTGAATAAACGGCCACTAGCAGAGATCTGAAGCAGAATGGATTTGATTCTGCTCTGCTCTCACTGCTTAGCATGGTCATATAGGATCGCTCATTAGAATTAAATTCAGGCTTGAATCCGTGGACTGCAGCCTGACTAAGCTAAAGGATGCTCCAGGTGAGGCTTGAACTCACAACCGCGGCATTGCTCTGCTCGATACCGCTGTATAAGTACCACGCAATGACCGATTGCACCACTGGAGCATACGTCACTTCTGACAACCTCTTAATTATAACTATCATTCTATGACTCAACCATAAGGGGCACACAATAGATCTAACGAGATCTAGGCCACATAAAGTAGGTTGACCGATTACAGGTAAACTGTTGACCAAGTAATAAGCATTTTGTGTTTCATTCTTCATTGTCTCTTGCTGGGCATGTGTTTTCAGACAAACAGTGTGTAAGGCAGTTGGGCACACATTGCCAGCAGCAACCCAGCAGCATTATGGGTAATAATTTACAGTTAGCGGGGTGTGGTTGACGGATACACAAACACACACACACTTGGCCGCACTGTATCCACTCATTCAAATATCAAGTTCACACACACAGAGGAAAAATGTGTGGCGGCGCCATAAGACACATCACAACAGTACAACACTGACACACACACACATACACATACAGATCACACACATGCACACTCACACAGCGATGAGAGAGCAGTTTAAATGGTGTGGGTAGCCAGCCGTGCCCCTTGTTACCACTGAAGCCTCCCGCGGCTAGGAGACGTGTGATGCGCTGCCAACAGGTTGCAGTGATTAGGCCCAGCACACAGCTCTGACCGGGCGCTCTACCGCTGTCTGCTCACAGACTCACTGCCAAGGGCTCTTCAGAGAAACCAGCAAGATCTCCCATGGAAAACCGGGGCGCTTGTAGTCAGAAGGCTGTATGTATGCAAAGGATCTAATTGGCACATGTTTGTTTATTTATAATGATGTAAGATGATCAATCGGGTGTATAGGGGACATGAATGGATTTCATCCTTACAATTGTAGTGTGAGCCTTCTTCTGACTCATTAGCAATGCAGAGTGTAATTGTGTGTTCATAAAGAGCTGTGTGTTATTCATGTTGCCCCACACAAGGCTAAAAATATCGCACATTGTACCACAGTTAGTTCCGACCAATCGGTTTGATTGGACAAGAGCGGCATTCCATGATCGCTGGTATAGAGTGTAACAGCACTGGGACTCTGAGCTCTACATGAATCACTCCGCTGTACAGGTGTATCTAAGAACCGTTGGTAACATTGACGGCCGTAAGCTCTAAACTCATCGGAATCACGCGTAAAGAAAGCGACTCTCAGCAGACTCATATCACCGGTTGCACAATAAATGCAAACATGTAGATAAATGCACATGATACAAAGAAGCTGGCCTTCGAGAACGTTCAGACCTACAAAAAGTAGCACACTGGTGTGCAGGAAAATGTTTATGCTTTTCCTTAGAGCTTGGGCGCCACCTCTTACCACTGACCGAATCACAGCCATGATGATAATCAGTTTAACAGCACTCCTTCTCGGTTGCTATTGCTTAAGTATCTTTCCAGATGATCGCAACATGATAACTTCTCATCAATAGTTTGCAACACCCACTCTCAAACTAGAACACAGGACAATAGAACACACCTTGTGTTTCCTGCCTGAGTGCCTTTGAGCATGCATGCAAACCTGAGGCAAACAGCCCCCCTACTCCTTTAGTCATGCTGACCAGCGCAGCTCCATGGGTCTAGCAGTGTTACGATGACAGAGCCAAGCAAGACTTATGTCTCATATGTGATGAGCAAAAGGTAACGACGAGATGGAAAGAATGACAAAAACTGAAACTGAAACTAAAACCAGCAATTAACATGACCCTGACCCTGACATAGACAAAAACGCACACGCAAACAGACACTTAGCCACACTCCTTTCAATACTTCACATAAACACATATGACTCACCCTATCTTTGTCGTCTGCCACATCACACAGCACGTCATCCAGGTCCAAGATGCCTCCGTCTCCATGCTCCAGCCTGTGGACCTGCACCCAGTAGTTATGGTCCTGGTGGTGGGCGAGAGACAAAGACAGAGAGAGAGAGAGAGAGAGAGAGAGAGAGAGAGGTGGGTAGACCGTTAACTTCTTATTGTGAATGAACATTGAATATACCAAGACTACTACAAAGGTAGCTCCCCCCAAACAACAGATTGTCTGTCTTTGTTTAGTCTTTATAAATAGACAATCATACACTGTCCATACAATGTCAGACAAGCAGCAAATACAATGCAAAGATTCATAGGCCTATATATGAGTAAAGACGAGATCATCATCACACGCAAACAATGTGTGCATGATTATCCATCCCGAGGCCAAAGCAACATGCTCCCTGGCGTCCTTGCTCCATTCACTGGCAAAAAATGCTCTAAAAGTACCCCCCAGTGTACTGATGGATGTGTAAGTAGCAGCCCTGATCGGACACAGGCCTTCATGCGGTACAAGCTTGTCGATCCAGTGGTCTGGCAAAGCACTGGTCTTGGCAGAGGCTGTGATGCGGTGTTGGCATTGGTCGCTCCCGGGGGCTGTTATCAAACACTTTAATCCCTTGTCGGACGGCCTGAAAATGTATTTGGTTCAGCCCGCCGATACATTATCAGCCCTTGCATTATTTAATAGATTTTCTGATAGCTGTTGGTACTGAAGGGTTTGCATGCGCCGTGTGTTGTATAATCCTCATATACTGCCTTCAGGGAAGGGGGGCGTTCTATATGGTTAATGCATTGTTCACAGGTATCATCGTCTTTTTCACAGACTTTAGCCAACACTGATTGTCCACAACATATTGCATCCTATTGAGCAACAGTTAGAATCACAATTTCTCTGCAGACTGAACAATGCTGTTCAGCTTTTGTTCCAATATATCCGATATTCAAAACTCTATTACGTTTCCCTTAAAATGTGTTTCTGGAAAGAACCGGAAAGAAAAATATGTTGTGTCCCTAACAGGCCTGCCTCCTCAGCCAAGTTATATTGTTTCTCACTAATTTTCATCTAACAACATTATACAGCTTCCTAGTCAAACTACTGTATGTGCTGACTCTGTTGTAGTCCAACGTCCCATTCATTGCGGTTCACCAAACAAAATGCTGCAAAGGACGAGGGAAAATGAGTCTCTCTCTCTCTCTCTCTCTCTGTGGTCATTAAGAGGGAAAAGATGTGTTTCAATTTTTTTTCAAGTGTGTCCTTAAAAAACCTCCAAGATACAAAGAGCACAGAGGACACTTCCAAGAATACAGTTTCGTTTTTTTAATTAGTGGTGGTTGGTTTGGTACCAAGAGGAAGCAAGGCTGTAATTGTGTTGGTTAAGATGCATAATGGGTCATTTGTCGACTGGCTCTAATTTTGAAATGATAATCATTTGAACAGAAATATTAGCATCTAAAATATTCCACCATTAAAATAAAGAAGTTCATTTATTTAGATGTGTAGCGGTTTAGAGTGCCCAACAATGTACTGCAACTCCACTCTGCTCTAACTCTGCACCAAGTTAAAGGTTCATTTAAGGGGCAGAGCACAGCATAAGCCACAAACAGACCCATAGATAAATACATGATTAAATGTGATTTCTTCATGTGTTAACACATTGCACTGCCGGTTGACATGGTCGCTGTCCTACAGCCAAGACAAGATGTTTGGAGGGATTATGGCTCAAAACAAAAATCCTGGTGCTGGGACATGAAGATGGCTCTCTCTGGACGGAAAGCAAGTGGAGGCCTAATATTCGGATTGGATGATAAATATGACATGGTGGAAAATATCACGACTGTGCTACAATGGGCGCCAAAGCAAATGCTTTACATTTTCTACTGCAACAAACAATTTCCATTGAAGCTGAGAAAGTCAAATGACCCAGACACATAATACACAAGGTGAAACATTTCTGTTTATTCTTTTTCAGGCCAAAGCACACTTCTAAATATGAGGACATGGAAATAGTAACACAATCGGTAGTGTTATTCTTTCTAGGTGCCGTTCTTGTAGACCGTCATTGTGTTTTATTTTTTTTGTTTTCAGACTTAACCCAGATTTCTCCCACCATGGTAAAATACATTGACAAAACACAGACCACCCACGTATTGGAGACGCCACCCCTGAAACAAAGGCACTGGATTCTGAAGTTCAACTGTTAGACTTCCAAAATCTTCAACAACAAACTTGTACAATACTCTGAAGCTGACTGTATCACTTAATGACACCGCCCCTCAATCCTCAACTCCCTTTGATTTGAGCTGCAATACTCACAGGCTTTATAACTCGTTTCATCAATCTTGACAAATTTGTTTTCCCAGCACAACTAATTTCTAAATATGACATTGCACATATTGGGTGGCCGTATGTGAAGCCATGGTGACTGCATCAATTTGTTTTTGTTTACCTGTGATACCGGAGTCTAACCCAGCCTTTTACAGTAGGAGTAAAACACAAAAGGGAAGAATAACATCACAAAATCACACACTGTACTCCATTGCCTGGCCAACTTCTTCTGTAAACATCCAGTAGATATTTTTATTCTGGACGATGATGAGTATTAATAGCAACTGAAGTCATGCCAATAGGAGGGATTGCATGTCAGGATATCCAAGGGCTATCAATTGTACAGATCACTTTTCAAGCGAAACTGCAATACTAATAAATCATGTATCATGTCCTTTACGTTACGTGTTAATACACAAACTATCTCCCACTGTGTGGCTATGTAGTCAAGTATTGCAAAAGCCTTTCCAAAGTGGACTACAAGTCATATTATTAACCATAAACCCAGAGTGACTCCATGGGCTTGTTAAGCTGACTTAGGCTATTTGTTAACACAATCATCACGTCATTATCCCTAGCTTCGTCAGGAGGGACAGAACGGCGGTGACTAGCAGTGACTCAAGGTGGCAATCCTTTGACTTCACTTATCAGCAGCAGCAATGGAGAGTGTGTCGACACCAGACCCACGTCGTCTCACACAGGTTGGGCAAACGCACAAAGCTAACTACGTCTCTTCAAGCCCACACCTGCCCCAGTGTCGCCTCGGCCCTGCCCGGCACCTCCGACCACAAACCCCTCCTCTTGTACGAAAAGGCGACTGTTTGCTCATCGCATTCCGAGGAAGTCAGGAAGAACGACAAGGGACTGCCCGAGCGTACTTATTCGCCCACATGAACACTAAGTCCAGACAATGGATGCTTCCGCCCTATTGTCTCACTGTGTGGCTGGGCTGACAGGTAACCTGTGAATCAGTGAAAGGAGGATGCCCTGCCTGGAGGAGGAGAATCCAGGGGGGGGGGGGCAGCAAGGGAGTGCCAAAGAAAGAGGGACAAAAAGAAGCGGGAAAGTGCTGTGTGTATTGGGTTTTTCTTGTGTGTGTTTGTGTGGATGAGAATGAGATAGAGAGAGTGCGAGAGAGACAGAGAGAGAAAGAGAGGGAGAATATGATATGAGTCAATGTTGTTTTACGAGCGTCTCATTAGCACTAACAAGTGCAGCCATTCCCACAAGAGCATGTTGTCAGCTGGTGTGACAGATCCAGCTGGGCCATGCCAAATTCAAGGACCTCGTGGCGCAACGGTAGCGCGTCTGACTCCAGATCAGAAGGTTGCGTGTTCAAATCACGTCGGGGTCAAATCTTTTCACATTTTTATTACGGTCGTACAAACAAAACCTGCATTCGCTGCGTGCCAAGTCAGGCAATGTCCTCACAATATGTGTGTCCTTGGCGGCTGATAGACAGGGGAGATGAATACCAAACAGAACAGCCATTGTTCAACCCCGGAGAAGTGCTCCAATGGTTACGACAAATGCACGTTTTTTGCCCAGTGATAATGTGTGGGATGTTGTTGCCGTTTTTGTTCTTGAATCTTGATCTGTGCGCAGCTCGTCTATCGCTGCTGATGAAGAGATACCATCGGCTAGGTCTTCTTGGTTACCCGCGGCAATGGGAAGTAATTTGATTAGAATGCCTGTAGACGGGACGCTGGGTGAAACGTGGAAACAAAATATGATGGGCCGAGTGATACCTCCAAACGTGAGCCAACATCGCTCTTACATAGATACATGCCAGCTATCCATTATAGTATCCTATGGTATGCTGAGCTCATTCATGTGGAAGTTCTTTACATTGCTGGTGGCTGATGACTGAATAAAACTGAAAAACTTTGACCTTTGATGATTACCCCCTTGGACCGTTGAACTCTTGACAGCCTCCAACCCTAGAATAACTGTGATTAATAAAGGGTGTGTGTCCGGTTTATCCTGCCACACACTGGCATGCAAACACACAGAGGCACACTGACACACAAAACACACACATACAAAACACACACACACACTAACCCTAGCGCCTCCATCGGGCCTCCCGTGTTACTGAACAAACACCATAGTAAGTTACCAGCATTTGAACGCGTTTGTTAACATCTTGTATGTACATCCAGAGCTAGAGAGAGGTACAGAGAGGAAGTGTCATTGGTGTCGTTATCGAAAGAGAAAGATTGCGGTGATTAAAGCGATCAGGCTTCATTGGAAAAGCATAAGAAATGTTTACTTGTTGAGGGTTGCATTACACGCTGTGCTGTAACCCACTGGTGCCAAGTGGGAAGACAGAAAGTGATTAAGTTGCCTACTGCACTTTTCTATATTGTTTCCAAACTCAATCTCTCCCACTCACACACTGAGCAGGAACAGCTTGAGGATGAGATGTGCTCAGGGTTTAAGGTGGAGTCACAAACATACTTCATTCATTTTTGTGAGCTTGTGTCTGATCATGTGTTTGTGTGCGTGTTTGTGTCTGTGTACGTGAAAAGATTAGTTTTGTTGATATTTCCCATTTTTGTGAGATAATGTGCAAATGGTCGTGTGTATGTGTGTGTGTGTGTGTGTGTGTGTGTGTGTGTGTGTGTGTGTGTGTGTGTGTGTGTGTGTGTGTGTGTGTGTGTGTGTGGGTCTCTGCTCACGAAAAGATTCAATGTGTGTGTAGTGTACGGGTGTATGTGATCTTATTATGTGCATTCAGTGAAACAAAGTCACCTCCAGGATCCAGCCTGCATTATTGATACCCTGGTCTGCTTGGCTGGGTGGTGGGGATGTGCAGAGTGAACTACACTGAGAGAAACATGACTCCCCACATGGGCACACACACACACACACACACACACACACACACACACACACACACACACACACACACACACACACACACACACACACACACACACACACACACACACACACACACACACACACACACACACACACACACACACACACACACCTACAGGTCATGCCCACATCTACACACAAAAAAAGTATACACACACACACACAAACACACGCACACACACACAAATTAATGCATTCCCCTGCAGCCTGCAGTGTCTGAGGAGAGGGATTTGTAGTCCCTCTTTGTGAGATAATGTGCATGTAGACATGTGTGTGTGCCTGCATGTGTGTGTGTGTGTGTGTGTGTGTGTGTGTGTGTGTGTGTGTGTGTGTGTGTGTGTGTGTGTGTGTGTGTGTGTGTGTGTGTGTGTGTGTGTGTGTGTGTGTGTGTGTGTGTCTGTTTGATCCCAATTGTGGTCAGTGCAACAAATAACCCCCCAAAAAAAGATGACAAATTATTTATGTGAATATATATGGCAAGGGCAATCAGCAAAATACTTTATACAGTTTATTCAATTATAGTGCGTCATCCTATCCATTCAACGAGACGAGCTTGAACAGAAAACAAGACTCAGCATTACTGGTCTGGGACCTAAAGAGAGACCCAGTCAGAAACACCTTCTCGGCTCGCCAGCATTGGATTACTGTGTGCAAGGTATGTCAGGCAGATGGGGCCCTCAGACATGAGCCAAGAAGTAAACTGACTGGGGTATAACCTCGGAGCAAACTCATTCCTTCCATGGAACGAGGGCACATGGACCGCACAACAATATGGAGGTCATCGAGTCCAGTCCAGACCTCTTTTACTGTCTGTTAAGGTTGTGTCTTGGTGTGTGTGTGTGTGTGTGTGTGTGTGTGTGTGTGTGTGTGTGTGTGTGTGTGTGTGTGTGTGTGTGTGTGTGTGTGTGTGTGTGTGTGTGTGTGTGTGTTTGTGTGTGTGTGTTTGTGATGCTGGTAAGCTTAGGTATAACTCATGATATATATACACATCTTCATAACTTACAGCGATGTCACTTTGAAACAGACAGCTCGCGTCTCCTTAAGGAGACATCGGGGGCTTCACAGTCAGATTTAGGGCCGCACAGGTCGTATCTCTGAGCTGGAATGTAAACCCCTGAGATTCTGTTCCCTGAACATGTGTGTCATGGCGTTGTAAAATGTGTTCCGCTGGTGGAAAGTCCTTGTAAAGAATCCATTTATAACAGGGAGAGAGGGCTGTGCTGCCTTCGGTCTGTTGGGGAATTAGGGCCACCGTGACTATGAAAAACGTACACTCTTCCCACAATATGCATTAAAAAAAAGGTAGGTGCGTCTGTGTGTGTCAATGCCTTAAATGTTCCGACCACCATATGTAGAGCAGGCGCCTGCAAACAGAAGGGTGGGGCCGACATTTTCCTTTTTTCCTCTCTCCTTCTTCTCCTCTGCTCTCACATGTTGTGACAGCGCACCGCACTCGACCACATCTGTGGCACACCCGCTGAGCACCGAATTAGCTCTCCACCATATGTGGGGTGGAGGGGCTGTGGCTTTTTCCCTTCTTTGCTCTTTCATTTCAACCCCCTTTTGCCGTTTCTCTGTATTCAAGAAGAGTTGGAAGAAGTTCACTCTGCGACATGCTTTCAATGGGGTTACCATGTCACACAGGCAAGTTCACACAATGTGACCAGATCACAGCCATGCCATGTTAAACCAGGTACAAGAGGGTGGTATTTACAGGACCAGATCAGGCCTGGACACGGGTTAAGAAGAAAGAGTTTTAATCAGCATCTGTGGGGCTAACAAGTCATGACTCAGAGTATATGGGGGGCCTCCTTGGATCAGTCCAGTGGACCGATAGAGAGAAGGGAGGGCGGGGGGGGGGGGGGGGGGGGAGGCAAATGGCCGCTTAAAATGTCTGACCCCGACGTGATTTGAACACGCAACCTTCTGATCTGGAGTCAGACGCGCTACCGTTGCGCCACGAGGTCAGCTCTGGTAGCCTTGCGCCCTTATCTCACAATGTTATTTCCCTCATAAATCGTTCAAAGCTTCCTTGAGCCCTGCTCTCTCAAAATAGGCCTGTTTATATGCCAACATACACATAAGTGCAGACCAAGAACATGCTAGTTCCACCACAAAGCATAGTCTTATCGGGGATAGGACTAGACAGTGTGTTCACAACAGGTGTTAATGAATAACAGTGCACACTCATAATAAATGTTGATCTGTTTATTTTCCATTCAAATATTGCGTAAATGAGCTATCTCTCTTTAAACACTTTTATAAGGCTGGCACTGGCAAGTGTTTGTATGTCATGTGTGGTTGTTTTTGCATATTTGTGTATGTGTCTATGTGTGTGTGTGTGTGTATGTCATGTATGGTTGTTTGTGTCTGTGTGTGTGTGTGTGTGTGTGTGTGTGTGTGTGTGTGTGTGTGTGTGTGTGTGTGTGTGTGTGTGTGTGTGTGTGTGTGTGTGTGTGTGTGTGTGTGTGTGTGTGTGTGTGTGTGTGTGTGTGTGTGTGTGTTTGCGTATAAGTATGTATGTGTGTCTGTGTGTGTGCACCCTGTTCCTTAGTTCTCACACAACAAGGAGGTATGTGGTACTACAGTAACACACTGCAGTGACCCTGTGTTGCAAAAAAACCAGCATCTCAGTCAAGGAGATCTCCCAAGAACAGCAACTTAAGCTTACTGGGTCATGAAGGTGGCAATGAGAGGGAAAAAATACAAGAGGGGAACTTGTTACACAGAGAGCATGATACGTTAGGGCAGAGAGGGAGCGAGAGTGAAAGAGTAAGAGGGAGAGAGGGAGCAGGAGAAGGAGATGGAGAAGGTTTGGAAATAGAGAGCGCATGATTATTAAACACAGCTGAGATAATTAGATGTAAAGAGGCAGTGATGGAGAGAGAGAATGAAGGAAGGAAAGAGAATTAGACAGAGTGGGTGGAGAGGAGAGAGATAATTAAAGGAGAGAGATATAATTAGACAGATATCGAGCGGGATAGAGCGATATAATGGAATGAAGAGAGAGAGTAATAATTGGAGATAATGAGGAGAGAGAGTGAAGACATCCAACATGTGCTCTAGAAAACTAGAGCGACAGCAATAGAGTCAGACAGATAGCATGAGTGAGAGGGATCGCTCGAGAAGAATAGAGAAAGAGAGAGGAGTACACTAAAAGATTCCCATAGCACTCTGACAGAGGCCTTGGTCCAAAAATGACAAAGCCTGGCGACGTCTGAGCGAGAATAGCATATCAAGGGAAGAGGTTACACAGTACAGTGACAGAACCCGAACAAGGTAGATGTAAACAAAGACAGAGACATTCCCCTCGGGAGAGAGAGAGACAGAGAGACAGAGAGACAGAGAGACAGAGAGAGAGAGAGAGAGAGAGAGAGAGAGAGAGAGAGAGAGAGAGAGAGAGAGAGAGAGAGAGAGAGAGAGAGAGAGAGAGGGACCACATGTTTGGCTGTCTGTTAAGCTTGCATTCCGAATGCCCTGCTCATCAGTCCTCCAGTAGGGAGCCTCTGCTGTAATAATATACATTATGCTACTAAAAATATGCCAGCACTCGAACAAGAACTGACAAGGCAGGGTGTAGCGGATACTGGAAGACTATTGTTGCCGATGTCAGGTCTATCGTTGTCTAGCTTTTCAGCAAAGAAAGTCTACAAACACGATTATTCAACTCTTTTGTAGTGCAGATCTGCACCAAAAGGCGAGGAAAGGCCTGGGTGTGCTTGTGATCGCATGTCTATGAAGGCTGCATAGAGTGCACTATGTAGTGTTTGTGTGTGTGTGTGTGTGTGTGTGTGTGTGTGTGTGTGTGTGTGTGTGTGTGTGTGTGTGTGTGTGTGTGTGTGTGTGTGTGTGTGTGTGTGTCTGTGTGTGTGTGTGTGTGTGTGTCTGTGTGTGTGTGTCTGTGTGCGTGTGCGTGTGCGTGTGTGTGCGTGTGTGTGTGTGTGCGTGTGTGTGTGTGTGTGTGTGCGTGCTTGAGCCTGGCTGCGCAGGTTTGTGTTTGTTTGTACGGCTGTGCATGTGTGTGTGTACATATGTGTGTGTGACGTGTGTGCAAATAACTGTGAATGTGTGCGCGACTGCATGCTTGTGTGTGCACGCTTGTGTGTGTGTGTGTGTGTGTGTGTAATACAGTACATCAGTGTGGACGTGCCTCATTGACTTGTTCTCAGTCACTTCAGCGGATGGCCAGGTAGGACTCATAGTAATGTGAGAAGTTCACTGCATCTCCGACTAAGACTTCAGCTTCACACAGACTGTTTTTTCTGCAGCTGTCCGCTCAACCATGACCTGCTTACGGACCACTGTTTATGATTGGCAAAACCCTACTAATGACTCACTAATAGTCACTATGATGCAAGCGTAGGTCATTAAAATAATATAAAAGCCAAAGCAAAACGAAGATGGTGTGCTGTTGCAAAGTCAAAATACACCATGCGGATCACACACAACAGTAACAACATCAGTAATGTTTTGAAAGCGAAGAGAAGCATAACAAAAAGAACACAGGTCGCCCTGTCCTTTGGATAAGTAATCATCATGCACGTTCCCCATTTTGCCTTCCTGAGTGCCAAATAAATAGTAATCTGTAACCCCCCCCCCCCCCCCCGTCTCTGACACCTCCCAGCACTCCGTCTTCCTAACAGGAAGCAGTCGACACATAGGAAAAGGCACTTGAGGATGAAGAGAGAGTGAGGGGGGGGAGGGGGGAGTGTTTCAGAACAGCTTGAGGGTCGGAAAGAGGCTATCCGGTCAAGTGAGAAAGTGTGGCAGGATGGGCTGTCTTAGGGGACCTCCTTTGTGTGTGTGTGTGTGTGTGTGTGTGTGTGTGTGTGTGTGTGTGTGTGTGTGTGTGTGTGTGTGTGTGTGTGTGTGTGTGTGTGTGTGTGTGTGTGTGTGTGTGTGTGTGTGTGTGTCTTTATATTGTGTTTTTGTATTACTACTGTGCATGTGGGTGTGTGCGCCGTGTGCATGTGTGTATTTGGTGAAAGTGAGCTTGAGGAAGAGCAGAGGAAGGATGCGTTTGAATGGGTGTGAGATGAGTGGAAAGCCGAACAGGGAGAAGGAGAGAGACTTCTAGGAGGAGGAGATGGATCAGATTGCATGATACTCTCCCTTGCAGCAGCCAGAGAGATTGGGGGTGCATACATTGCGGTTTGCGCATTTTAGAAATCCCATAATTCAAGGTCCAAAGTCACAGCAAATCACATTCTGCACATTCAACTCTGAGTAGTGCAGAATTATGGAAAGAGATGTGCTGCAGAAAAAAATACATCTCAAGTACGGATGGCCCATCAGCCTGGAAGGGAAGTCTCCCTAAAAGCAATCAGAACTCTTTCGAGTTCCGCAAATGTTGATCGCGCTTTGCTTTTTTCGCCTATTTGCTTCCATGCGTTCCCCTCACTGTTCCAATTATATCGCAATATATTTTGGGAGGGTTGGGCGTGAAAGTGTCCTCAAATATAGTAGCTCTTCCTCTTCCCCTTGCGAAAAACATAGTCCCTTTATTGGAGGGCAGAAGAGTGGCCTCGCAAAACCACCTAAAAGGTTTTTCCGGTGTGTCTGATCATGGTCCCCGCAGGAGGAACAGATGGAAGTTATTAAACCCTGGAAGCTCTCTGGAGGATTAATTCGACTGTGACACTCTGCTGGACCTATGATAGCAGAGAAACTAATTCTACTACTACTTCTCCTACTGCTGCTTAACTTAGTGGCACAAGAGAGCAATAATGTGCATTCAAACCTCATAGATACAAAAAGAGCTCACTGTAGCGACATAGAGCTATGTTAGCCGAGGTCCGTTTTTTGAGGGGAACAAAAAAGAAATGGATGAGGCTTATGCGGTCTTCAAGTGTGACTTGCTTCTAGTGTGGAATTCATCTGCGTCATCTGCTGGAAAACTGCTGGAAAACTGCTGTTGAAAAATAGTTAATTTTGAAAACATTTGGATTGAGAGTGGCACCCACAGTGATATCTTGATTCAGAAGATCCTGAGCCCAGAAGAGATACTATTTTAGTACCCTTTACTAAGTTAAAATAAACAGTACAACTAATAGTATCACTCATGACATAGCTCTATTTCCCTCCACTTCTTGGGGGCTTAAAGATTTTCCTAATGGACTAACCATACAGCCATGGGGCCCGCTCTGGGACTCAAGCTCCCCGTGCACGCTCACTTCTCCACCATATCCTCCATGGTCATACACACAGGGTCCTCCCAAACTCCACCATGTATGGCATATCTCCACCCTAACAGTATAGCACAAAAGGCTGCCAAGTATGTGTGAATATGTTAGAATAATCACCTAAAAAGGACCTCCCTGGGATGGCTAAACTTATTCTGTTTAATTTACACAGCTCTTCATGTGGCCTGTTTATTTAAT
>NC_044070.1:12224977-12387477 GCF_902167405.1 Gadus morhua | reverse complement strand
CCATGAGGCCAAATAGAGAAGGAGGCATGTGGGGGAAATATTCCAATGTTTGCCATTAGGAGCAGTTAAACAGAGCCCTCCGCTTGACAGTATAACAGTGATTTCATGTGACGACATAATGGCTTCCAGACCTGCGGGAGTTGGGTTCATGAACGCTATCACGGAGGAGGGACAAAAACGCACCGCTACGCAGTTGGTTAGTTTCATGTTTTAGCTTTTTGCTTGGTGCTAAGTTTAGGCACTAGCGTGAGCAGTCTGTCTTTGTCGAATACAGAGCACTGTGTTGCATCAACAGCATGAAAAAAGTAGGCAATGCTGTTTGAATGCTAAATATGCCCTGGCTGGAAGGAAATGGGTTTTAGAGTTAAGACAGGATAGGGGTTTATCGCTTTTATTTTAGAATTCGTTGATATCCGTTGCTTTTTTCCCCCTGCTTTCATGTCCATTTTTTCCACCTGGATGAATATTTGCAAGGGGAAGCTCAATGTGTTGAGATCATGGGGAAAAGTCAGAGCAACAAAGGGTTTACAGCCATTCCATTGATATATCTTTATACACTTTGGCAAACGGACATGGATTCAAGCCTGTATTAACCACAGACAACAGGCTAGAGGATCATTTCATAACAAGGGTCAACAGTCAAAGAACTTCAGTGTGTGCATGATACACAAGCACATTTATTTACTTTAATTTTAAAGAGTTGATTTCTGTGCAGCTAATGCCAGGAATGAATGACCCATAGTGCATTAGAACGAAGTAATGCAGACAACCAACCACTTTGATCCCGTCGGATGTGGCCAACTCGCAGAATTTAGATAAACAATGTGTTTATCTAAGAGCTTCACAATAATACGATAAAATTGTTTATAGTTGGTATTGAGAAATTACGAGTAAATTACATGAGATATTTAACACAGATGCTGCCCTGGTATACCTATATTCTAATCCACATGATGATTCTGATACAAAATTATCATAGAACCAAGCTCCACATGACATTAAAGATGTCATGTGTAGAGTGTTAGGGTGGTAGGTCTTGGTTTAATAAACTGCAAGGTGCTTAAACAAGGGTGCTGTGGTGACGGAGATGATTCATGACACCTCAACAAACTTTGATTTACCATTGACGGAGACAAAGAAAGTAGTTTAGATAGTGTTTTTATGTTCAATGTATTTGGTCACCATTAAAAACGGTTGAACACAACATTGAACAAGACAGCAAGGCCTTGTGTGAGCCTAGTCACTCTGGCAACTATGTGACTTCAGCTAAAAAAATTGCTGCCTTAACAGCCCCCTAAAACCTGTGAGCTGTTTGAGATGTGAGATTAATAACTTCTGCTATCACTGTAAATACAAATTGTATGTTCTGTTTTCCTCAACAGACTTTCAGAAATTCAAGAGGGAAATATGTGGACAGGTTGTGTTCTGATGTATAATGCAATTTAACAAATGTGTTCAAAGACAAATGACAGAGTGCAGGCCTTACGTTGCCAATAATATTGAGATCCACCAAGACAACCATCTGTCATTGAGGCTTAAGAGGTGAATTAACTTTCAATTGTAAAATTATTCGGTAGCCGGCGCTGAGGTAAGTGATAGTTGTCTTTTATTGAAGAAAATTGTATGTGTGTGGTTTTGGGCACCTGTGTATATGCGTGTGTGTGTGTGTGTGTGTGTGTGTGTGTGTGTGTGTGTGTGTGTGTGTGTGTGTGTGTGTGTGTGTGTGTGTGTGTGTGTGTGTGTGTGTGTGTGTGTGTGTGTGTGTGTGTGTGTGCGCATGTGAATGCATGTGTATGTGTCTGTGTGTAACCACTTTGCAAGTCTCCATAGGTAAAACCAAACACGTGCTCCGAGAGTACGTTTGGGTCTCTTCAGTTGTCTCACGCACTGCTTTGCTGCCGCTGGTTCCCTGGAAGGGTAATAAACATGGCCGTCATGTGGAAAGACACAAGAAATAAGCAGTTGACAAGACGGGTGGATCACACCCAAGTAGGCTTGTCGTGGGCGCAAGCGCAAGTCGGAACAGCGCACCCAGGCACATAGTTGGTCCGCACTGCCAGGACTTGTCTCTGGCTGTCAACTTCAAGCTTGAGGCATGAGGGGCTGCCCTCTCACTCAGAGAATCCAGCGGACAAAAACAATGGGAATGGGAACACCGATGGGACGTCAAGGACCAATACACTCACAGAAAAAGGGAAAAACAGATAAAAAAAGAAGTAGAGTACGTTTATAATTAAAATCTTTGAATTCAGCAGATCCATGAGTTCAACGCGTTGACGGATTATCTAAAACCAACTTGTTTTATGACTCATATACTTGAGCCAGGCTCATAAGAAAACCAGAAAAAAAACATGCAGACATCCAGTTCCATAAGGATAATATTATAAAATATAAACATACTTGCTTAGCATAGAGTCATGTATGGCTGATGTTAGCAGTGGCACACAAATACTTCACAGCAAATTCCCCAGTTAACCACACGGTGTATAAGGCATTGCTTATGAACTTCAGTCATGAAGTGAGGATGAGGTAATATGGTCAGGAGCCGTCAGGAGCTTCTGGTCTTCTGTTCTAGCTTATAAACTGCCTTACTTCACCACAGCTTAAAGCCCTGGTACAGACACAAGTAAACGAGAGAGAGACCGACAGAAATAGGGAGAGAGAGCGGGGGTATGTGTTACATGCATTGGAACACATACTGTTTATTTAAAATATTCTAAAGGTTTTCCTGAACATAAACATACTGACAGATTTAAATCGCAGCAGTGTTGTGTCACCATTGTGTGCAGACCCACAAATGCAAACACACACACACACACACACACACACACACACACACACACACACACACACACACACACACACACGCACCCACACAAACACACAGAGTAAATAGACGGCTTAATTAGCTTGAAGTCTTTTCCTGTATAGGGCTTTTCCCATACAAAGCAAGGCTAACAGCCCTCTATATAACCCGCCATTATTCCATGAAAAAGGAATGCTTATGTGTACTTTGAGGGTCGAAAAACAGACTTCCATGTTAGGACTCGCAGAAGCACTATATTGAAGGGGAAGCTGTCCGTACCCAGCTTCAAAGAGTTTTTCCATCTCCGCTAATACGCTCTCACCTTCTGCAAAACTAAGTACCTCCTATTGAACACATTTCAGCAGTCTATTTTCAAGGCATGCCAATGTATCTGACGAAGGCCAACATAGCACAACACTAAACCGAGATCTGTTTATCAACATCTTTGAGTGAAACCTTTTTTGATCCATCACATATCAGTCAGAATTTAGTCAGACCCTGACCGTGTAGTCCAAGAGAACTTCTCCACGTCATCTATAAATATACATAGAACTCATCCAGATAGTTTATTGATTCAAACAGGGACAGGAAACATACTGAGACATCCTCCAGACATTGCAGGAGCCGTGAGTCGATACAAGAGTGACCAAGAGGATGGGCATAAACTATTGCATGGAGAAAAATAAATCAGGGTCTGGCTCATTGGTTTTTGTGAACTGATGAATGTTAACCAGGTAAAACACATGTTTTTGCACCAGAACGGGGTGTAGGAGCAGCAGCAGATGAGTTCCAATTATGCCGACAATAATTTACACCCACAAAGTCATTTTCAGGATCGAAAGAAATAAGTTGGTTCGTCCCACAACACAACTCGTTTAACGTTCCTGAGGCTGTCGATGAAGAGCTCTTCAGGACCAAAGTGTCCGCGGTGCGGATACCATTGTCCTACCGTCCAACGGCTCAAGCTAATTATTAGCCAGCCTATCTCAAGATAGGGAAGGAAGCTGCGCAGGTCTGAGCGAGGCCATGTCCGAGGTTAAGACAACACTGGGCTGTCTCTACATGGAAGTCTTTAATGTCTTATACCAGAGATACTACAGGCGGGGGGCCCTGAAAAACTAAATTATTAGTTTTTTGTAATGATGTATGCAAACAATGCTGAGCCATTGTATCGCTTCGATTTTATATGATATATAATAGGGGCCAAGAGGTCCTTGGCCTGAAGAACGTAGTCCATGTCACAGCGGAGAGAACCCAGGATGACTGTCTGTGTGGTAAGTTGTTTCACCTGCACAAGAGACAGTGGTAGAAAGGGAGGGAAAGGAAGAAAGACAGAATGTAGTACCATTGATTTCCTGTCTTCAACTTTAAGGGTTGCATACCTATGTGTGTCATTTGAGCAAAAAATCGGATATATTTTGTTTCTGGGGAGAAAGAAAGGAGCTGAACCAGAGAGCAAAAATTAGATCCAAACAATCATCAACAATTACTCCTGGATCACATCGTGAAAAGTAACCATGCCCAGCGAGAAACTGCAGCTATTAGTGTTGGTCTAGCTTCTCATGTCTCATTGAAATCTGAAACACAGTGTCACATTTCAATGACTGCAGCAAAAACTGGCTGAGAACCAGGCTCCCTCAAAGAGCAACACAACGCTGCAACGTTGGACATGGTCTAAGAAATGCCCAGTACTTATGTACCGTGTGAGCATATTTTTAACCACATATTTGGTACCGGATCAACAATGTAAAAAAATTGTGCTGGTAGTAATCTCTACTAAAGAACACCGTGAATAAGGATTCCATGGATTATCTCTTCAAATCCTCTGTCTCTTGCCAATGTTTATATTTAGAAAAATTACCGTGTTGCCTACATAAATTTCCCACTTAAAACCCCCTATGCCTGTACACCCCACCTTCCATTTGCTACAGAGGCTACATTTCCAGTGTCACACAATCACAGAGCCACGCCTCAGGCTTTTATTGCCGCCTGTGTGTGTGTGCGTCATCGGCTCAAACTTACTAGCATGTATGCATGTCACGAGCACATGAGCGACTCCACCCAATGTTCCCCGACAGCTCAAGCCAAAGGATGAAACATGTTTTTGGAGCAGTACCAGACAGGAGCATCTTCTTCACATAACCTTATTGTTCCCCTTGCAGGGGGAAGCTTGTTAAGACTGTCCTTCAGTTTGCCAATACACACATATTTTCTCTCTCTCTCTCTCTCTCTCTCTCTCTCTCTCTCTCTCTCTCTCTCTCTCTCTCTCTCTCTCTCTCTCTCTCTCTCTCTCTCTCTCTCTCTCTCTCTCTCTCTCTCTCTCTCTCTCTCTCTCTCTCTCTCTCTCTCTCTCTCTCTCTCTCTCTCTCTCTCTCTCTCTCTCTCTCTCTCTCTCTCTCTCTCTCTCTCTCTCTCTCTCCCACAACTGGATATCCAAATCCACATTAATGAAGTACTGTACCCACGGACATGATGTATATGTCTTAGAGCATGGAGAAATTAGGCCCATTCAAGAAGTCACAACGACCAGATCCAGAGCCTGAGCCTGATTCATGCTATGGCGACTACATGGAGGAATGTTGAAGCCAAACCAAACATCATTCACGAAGATTTTGGTGAGAATCAAAGTTTATTACATAGTCCTTTGAGCTCAAACAGTTAGATTGAAGTAAGAAGTGGACGTGTAGGAAAATAAGAAATAAAGCGTGCTATGTTTGCATTAAAAGTATCTTCTCATAACGGTCATGAGTAGTATGGAAGCAGACGACGAGGGCAGTGTAAACCGTCATTTTGTCTAAGGGTGGAAAAATAACAATGAACATTTCATCATCATAAATTATAATTATCAATTAAGATAAGAATAAATGCCCTCCGATTCATCACACAATAAAGACGTGTTTCGTAATTTAACAAAAACAGCATTGAGGTGCAGTTGGTATGCTTTGTACTTTCTACACGCTGAATACTGTGTAAAATACCCTTCGACTGGTGTGAGAATAAATCCCTCCACATCAGCATAACTTTGGCCTAACCTGACTCAACCAAGCTGCAGGAGTGCAATGTTTTAATGAAAGAGAAGAAAGAAGAAACCAGGGGGAAAAAAGGCCAATCCCTGAGAGAAGTTGAAACGGGACTGTTAAAGAGGAAGGGCTGTGTCGCCCAGTCAGCTGCAAGGAGCAGTGTCCGCTGTTGGCCAGCTGGGTGAAGGAAACAAACAATGATCACGGCGGGGGGGACCGGTAAAGAGACACGAGAAAAGGAGACACAGATGGAAGGGTTGAGGTACAAGACGAGATTGAATGAGGAACATTGGGAGAGCGCTGAGGGGAGAGGGGAAAACACGGGCTTGCGATGGTATTGTGGTGGTTTTTGTTGGCCAGAGGTCTTTGAGTTCAAACTTGAGGTTCACTGTTTCTCCCAATATGTCATGATCTCCTCTGGAATACATTAATGTGTGCCTGCCCAAACAAATAAACCCATCAACCCCGACACACACACACACACACACACACACACACACACACACACACACACACACACACACACCAAAATGCACAATCCGTCCCAAACACTGCCTGACCAAAATTACAGTCATCCTCCTCTGACGGCCTTGTGTTCCACATAGCTTAGTCAAACTCCTAAGTTCTTCTGCCAATAGATCACACATCCCCGCAATCCCCCAACCCCAATTAGGGCTAATTACCGTTATGATGTTCCTTTTGACATTAGTGAATTAGCTTCCTCTCTTACGTAACTGCGGCTGGGGAGTGGGGGATTGCAGGGATCTGGTGTATTGAACTAATGAGCCCGGACAACCATTTTGATGGCTGGTTCAAGCCATCCCTCTCTGAAGGCTCCTTGATGTGTAGCAAGTGCGATATAGATGTCTGTACAACAAAAAAGCGGGAGCTTGCAATTGAGCAAAGATGATCTTCTGCCACAGGGTTCTCAACAGCCACCCAAACAACATACTGGTCGAACGAAGGTGAATCCATTACTATGTCTTTTGTTGTATTGTATGCATTTTAGATTTACAATTTTGAGCATTTAGTAGACACTTTTACCCAAAGCGACTTACAACGGTTCATGCACACATTCACAGCGTAGTCAACCATGTAAGGTGACAGCCAGCTTGTTGGGAGCAGTATGGGGGAAGTTTTTTTCTTAGGGACACCTCGACACTCAGCATGGAGGACCCAGCAATCAAACTAGCAACCTTCTGGTCAACGGTCAACCCCGCTCTACCTCCTGAGCTAAGACAGTCAAGATTTACTGTTCTGATGTTCTACAAATGTTTAAGTTAATTATGTTATTATTATCAAGGTCTGCATTAAGCACCAGAAAGTCCACTGCAATCTCACTGAAGAAATCCACTGCAATCTCATGTTCTCACTGACATTACAGTGACAGTGCAGACAGTTTCTGACTTTTAGGAAGTAAAAAGAGGGTGGGGGAGGACAGAGATTCAGACCGCGCCCCTACATTCCTGAGTCTTTCTAAGACAGGGTTTATAAGGTGAGTGGCTATCTATATTAAAGCTGCTGCATGAGCACTCCCCCCCCCATCATCGCCACATGGACACAGAGCGGTCTCCACCACAGCACCGTGTCATTATTTTTCTTTGGCATGTACTGTGAGTTGTTCCTTGCAGCGCTGGAACCAGAAGCGTTACCTGTTCCGCCATTGTCCATCAACACTGAAATCCTGCTACCTGCCGGTCAACACGCAGGGAGGTCCGCCCCTTTGTGGAGTACTTTCTCCTGATTGGATATTGTGGGAGCGGGATACCAGAAAAATAGAATATTTTGACAGGAGAGTGGAGTGACTTGAAGACCAATGATACTGACCAAACACTCTATATCAGTGTTGGCTGTCAGAATATAGAGCAATATAACCTTTATTCTAATAGATAAATATCACTCACACAGCATTGTATATACTTTTTTACAAATATGAGAAGATAATTTGTGTAATGGATACGTCCCTCTGTGATAGGTTATGTTACGTTTTATTGTCCATCACTTTAAGCTCCAGCAGCAGAGAGATCTCCACTGACCAGCCAATACAGGGATGTTTTTACTTTCCAGGGCTTAAGTGTCACCTGAGGATCTGAGGACAAGGTTCTGAGCACTGTTCCCAGACACGGTCAGTAAAAAGGGCAACAGAAGACTCCCTCTGTCACTGTGAGCACAGCGAGATACAGAGGGGTGGATAAACTCCAATGAAAGTTGACAGAGTGTGACCGAAACCGAATGTGTAACATTAACACACAACTTCTGGGGCATGACCTTATAAACTTCGAACAGCACTTCTCAGAACGCCACGTAATGCGAAGCTTTGGACTTACTCATTGATGTGGAGATTCTGAATGCAGCACGCTGCACATCTTAACACCACCACTATCATGCATAATGAAAACCAATAAGGATCAAAGCCTGGTGAGAGATATGTTGTTATTAACACTGCTGATCAGGGGAAAAAATTAGGAATCAACTTGTGCCTAATCTTCATAAAATAATATTATTCTATTCAAAATACATTTGATCTATAATTGTTAACCGTAAATAGCTGACGGGATAGTAGTTGAACTTACACCATATATAACTGAATTTAAGTTAAATCATTTCACTGATAGTCTCCTATGTTGTTGGAACCCTTCATGTTCTGACTAGATCCCATTAATATCTGCATTCATGTTCACTACTAGAAGAGAACAGCAAAATGCAAAACAATTACAGGTACAATCAAATGCTATTATTATTTGTTTGGATTCTTGGGAAAAAACAAGAGTACCATGCAGGTGTTATTATGTACTTATACCCTCTATCGCAAGAAAAAAGTACTCTGTCAAAGCTTTTAATTATTAGTGTATTTAAAAAAGTATTATAAAACTGGCATCTCTTCTAAGACTCCTGAGGTACCCTAGCTTATGAAGTTCACACACACACACACACACACACACACACACACACACACACACACACACACACACACACACACACACACACACACACACACACACACACACACACACACACACACACACACACACACGAGGAGGAAGGGAAATAGTTTGAATGTAGAACCTTGTTCTGCTTCCCTGGTTTCTCCCCTCAGGTGATTATTGCATTCATATAACTTCACCCTTGCGAGTGTTGTGACATGTTTCAAAGCCTGAATTCCCTGAATTTGGGAATGGTGAATAGAACGGACCTATGGAGGTATTTACCCCACGTTTTACATTCTTTGGAAAATGTCAGTTTGGACCATGTCTCAAAGAAGACAAAAGGAAACTGTGAATTGATTGGTTGTTTGTGTGTGTATGAGTGTATACGTGTGTGCATGTGCATGTGTGTCTGTGTGTTCAAAGGAGGAAGTGCACTTGAAGGCCCTGTAGTGTCTGTGTTGACCTATTGTATCATTGTTTGTCTACAAAGTGATACTATCAACTACTGCTAGTGCTACATCCGTGCCAGCATGAAAAAGTATTCTGAGTACTGAACTCTACACTATTGAAAGTGAAAGTTTAAATATTGAGACTATACTAGTATATTTCCATTTCAATTAGCACTCCAATGACTCGTCAACCCATTGAATCATAACTCCAAAAAAAGCTGAAAGGCAAGGCAACAGTTGAATTCAGACAAATTCTACTACACTGATACATTGTTTGTCGTTGGACATATTCGGGTATCATTGAGTATTTGACACACTGAAAACGTAACACAAATTTAAATATCTCCCTCTCTCTCTCTCGCTCTCTCTCTGATACACATAGACAAAAACGCGCGCGCGCACACGCGCGCGCGCGCACACACGCGCACACACACACACACACACACACACACACACACACACACACACACACACGCTCTCTATTTCGCTCTCACACACACACACACACACACACACACACACACACGCACACACACACGCACGCACGCACGCACACGCACAAATTGGCGCGGTGTGTTTAAAAACTAAATAATTGTGTAACATATTTGCATTCGACTTGTCGACCTGTATTTTCAGGAGAATGGAAAGTCCTTTGGCCGTTCTCGGCCAAACTAACAAACTATGGAGCAATTGTCTCGGAATTGTTGGGTACATATCAGACAGTAAACTGCCACTCCAATCCAGAATAATGTACTCTGTTCACTCTTCCAAACCTGCTCCTAAGAAATGCGCCATATTGACGATACAGTGCAGATGCAGCTCTCGTGCTGAGGATCGCCTCGGGGACTGTGACAGAAAGCAGTGGTTCTTACCTTGGCGATAACCTTTTTATATCTCATAGCCGCTTGTTCGATAAGACTATGCACTTTTATAGTCCCATTTCCGCAGGGGACGACCACACGAGTCCTCCCGAAACACACCGTCACTTTCATTCTTTCCTCCGGTGAGTGTGTGTTTCTCCTGTTACTTTGTAATTCCGACTAGAAAGCGCGAGGCATCCAAAGACACAAGAAAAAACATTCCCAAAAAGGTGAAGGCTGAAATATAATTCCCAGGAAAACCTTGTAGGAAGTTGAAGTGTTTTCCCAATGCCACCTGTTCGTTCACAGCGAGGAAAAAGTGCCGATTCGTCGCCTAGATCCTCGTGAGTTGTTTTTGGGTAGCGAGCAGCAGCACTGGCGGCTCGAGCGCGGAGCGGGGTGGCGTCTCTCTCTGCTCTCTGGTGACCGCGAGCAGCAGCAGCGCTGTAGTCGAGTCACTCCAACTTATCATCGCCAGTGGAGAGTCGGGAGCGGCGCGCCTGTGTATGGTTTTAACGCGTGTTTGAACCGATAACGAGCACAACATGGTAACTAAAATAAATAAAATGCTGTTACATATAAACACAATAGGCTACGGATTAAACATTGGGACACTTTTCCAAGACACGTTTATAACCGTGCCTGTTGTGTTCCCCCAGTAGGCGTGTGTTTGTCTGGGTGGGTTTAATGCCGTACACAGTATAGGTAGAAACAGCCATGGTTAGAATAATCTTTCGCTAATTACCGCCCTTTGTGATTGGCCTTTGATAGACCCGAAGTCGCGGTGGACACATTTTAACTGACTTTATTGCAGCAAAAAAAAAAGAACTTTGCGAGACTAGGGTATCGAGGTAGCTATGACCCCAGGTAATAAAAGCATGATTAGATGGTGAGATATTATCCAAATTTGCTATAAATACTGCATGTCAATATTTTTTTTTTCTTAAATATGAATGAAGATATTTTTCATTCTTAATTTTGGCTTATTAAACAATACAATTTGCCGTAGCGATACGACTCGCTGATTCATGGCACGATTCAATTATTTACTTTGTGAACCCATGCCGATTTTTGTCATTTATTACATTTTCTTTGAATTAAAAGCCGTGCTCTTAGCAAGGGCCTCGTGGCGCAACGGTAGCGCGTCTGACTCCAGATCAGAAGGTTGCGTGTTCAAATCACGTCGGGGTCATATTTATCTTGACTTTCTATAGAATCTACCAAGTCTATCTCGTTTGATTTTACACAGCGTCGACAAGCGGTTGTCAGTGAAAGAGACCACAAACTCTAATTTAAACTAATTAACCCTATACTAAATGCTCATCTTTCGAGTTTAAAGCCAATACATTTACAATTTCAGTGGCCCGTCAGACCTTAGGTGGTATGAACACATTAATAAATTAAATAACAATCAACACATAAGAAAGAAATGGAGGCATTCAAGGTTTGAAAATGGAACAAATAAACAAATGTTTACATAAAAAACCCTGTGTTGTTTATTTATTTATTTGACAAGCAGCATAATCTCGTTTGTCACCTCATTTTTTCCTTTACATTTTAAAGAAGATACAATAGTCAGTATACCAGTTTTATTACAATATTTTTTCTATGTCTGGTACATTAAAAAAAGGAAACACACAACAACTGCAAAACGGAGGAGAAAAAAAAGACGTTTTATGTGTCTAGTCACCACACAGCTCACTCTTTTCCCATTCCTCTCCAGATCGGTTTCTTTCATTTAGTTATTCGTATCCTGGTTAGGTCAATCTAATGTGTTTAATCAGCTCCTTTGCACAAGAAGCTGTTAGGCATTACTTTTTTTCGTCACTGACGCACGGTTTGCGTGGCACTGGTGATGTTGTAAACAGCATAAAAACAGACTGTGGGTGGAGGGGCCATGGCGCTAAATTATCGATGGAGGCGGTTGGGCTTGTGTCTGTTTGCTGCCTAACGTGAATCACTGAGACCCACCCTCTCTCTCTCTCTTGCTCTTTCCCCCACAACCGGCCAAGCCAGTGACGGAGGCTCCAGTCCTGCTTTGGTCCCCTCCGTGGACAGCCAGAGTCAAAATCCATTGGATGAGGATGATGGCGATGATGCAGATGATGATGAGGATGTCTTTTTGTGTTTTCTGTGTTCCTAGAGGATTATTTGAACCTTGCGTCCGCCGTCAGCTTGGATGGACGGTCTGGTAGGGGGGGTGCTTCCCCGACCAGGCATCTGTTCTGCGCGGTGTCGTTTTCTGTCTGTTTCAGTCTACGCCACGTAGCTGTACTCATCCGCCGACGTCTGACTCCTCTCGATGTACTGCTTGTCGATGAGCACCTCGATGCACTTCTTGATCATGCTGATGCTGGGGTTGAACCGGGCTTTGGACTGGTTGATGACCTGCCGAGACACGACCCGTGTTAGTTTTCGTATGTGGTCCCACTTGGGGTGAATCGGTTTAAAAGAGGAGTCAAAGGTTCAGTTAGTTTCACCGTTTTTTTAGTCGCAGTTTTTTCGATTCAGATCTATTTTATATTTGCCCTTACTTTTAAATTGAGAATAAAAGATGAAAAACATTGCACAACAAAAGCCGTTATAAAGTGGAATGATCTTGACAATGTGCCTGACTCAGGCTTGTTGCACAACATGCCAGGTGAGGCCAGCCATGGCACCAGATCTAATGGGCATTTCACAAATATACATGCACATATGCTGGTGGAGCAGGCGGGAGAGGGTAGATAACAATAAGTGGAACACAAGTGGAACCAACCAAAGAGCAAAACAAGGTGCAACAAAGACTGACAGTTACATAAGTATGGTGGTGAGGGAGACGAAACACGATCACCGTTTGCACGTTGACTAAACTTATATAAAACGGTTGTGGCATACCAGAGCGGTGCATGTATGGAGGTGTGTGAGTTAGTGTTTGTGAACCGGGGCCAACAGCTTCCAGCTAAACACCTCTTGAAGTGTAGGCATGCTCCGACCTGAGTCTCACAATGATCTGTCCCTGAGAGAGCGTGAGTGTGTCTTGAAAGTCTCTGCGTTTGTTTTTTTTATGTTAAGGTCCTTTCCGCAAAAAATCCTTTGTTGTAGCCAACCTCTGCGTGATTGCCAGGGCAAGTCTACCCTCAAGCAATCACAATTAAGTGTACCATGTGTATTTATGTCCACATTCCATCTGGGTTTCCCCACCTGTACACAGTGTCTACTCCCTCTGATGGGGCCCTGTTTGGTATGCTGGGGACATACTTGTTATTCCCAACAACATGAATTTTTTTTGTTGGGAATAACACTCCCAACTTTCTAACTTCCCACACGTCTCTTCCTCGTTAAAATGACAGTGGTAAATCATGTTGGATTTTGGTTATAGGAACGTTGTAGTAGAGCTTGACTATCAGGACACCAATATAATATGAACAATTAAGGATTTTACCTCATTGGTTGTCAAGATCCACATTCCCAACCATAAGATTCAGTAAATGATTTCCCAAGTCTATTTTTTGTTCAACACATTTTCATCATGTCAAACACAGAACACCATAACGGTTGAACTAAAAAATGGATTATCATTATTGCACTTTTGCCGTTTTGCCCAGGTTTAGCATCCACTCTAGTGGGCAACGGTCTGTTTTATTGTGCGCGTGTCACACAAGGCTACACAATTGTAGCTCCCACCCACCTCCTGGATGAGGGCGTTGTGCCGGAGCACTTTGCGGGCCTTCATGATTCTCACAATGGCGGCTTGGAGGTACATCTTGCGGTCCTCGTCCACAGCACTCCGCGTCTGCTCCATCTCCTGCGAGGGGCAGAGAATAGAAGGGCTTGAGCCTCAGCACCAGGCATCACACCAAGACGATCTCCCATCATCACCAAGAACTGTGTGTCAGTGCGTTTCATCTCACCTGCGGTGTGTCCTTCTGCATCGACGTCGTGATCTTGAATTTTGTCCTTTTACTCGTGAAGCTCATATTTAGTGAAAACGTGGACTCGGGTTCGATGTCCTCCTGCAGGAAAGAGTTTAAGTGAATTAATATTCATCACCAGAAGGCTTTTGTTATTGTCTCACAGTGCATGCAGTGGCAGCCTGGTTGACTTTACCCTACATCGTGCCAAATACCTCTTTAGATGTCAAACAATGTGACAGGTATTGCTTCAAAAACATAGGGTTGTGGCAACAGAATACAATTATAGCAGCAGTAGTCAACATCACTATATGCAACACCTAATATGCAATAACAAAGGAGGTGTCCCTTTGAGTTGACACACACACACACACACACACACACACACACACACACACACACACACACACACACACACACACACACACACACACACACACACACACACACACACACACACACACACACACACACACACACACACACACACACACCTTCTCAGAGTCGTGGGTGAGCATCTTGACATCCAGCAGGGACTTGATGGTCTTCTGGAGCTCCTTCTCGTTCATCTTGGTGCCGTCCTGCAGCTCCTTGTAGCCCACCGTCAGGCTGCTGTTGAAGGCCAGCAGCACGGCCATCTGGTAGGTCGTCACCATGGCCACGTAGGGCTTGGACAGGTAGTTCATCTTCACCTCGCCTGTAGGCCACATAGGGAAAGATGATCAATCATTTTCACATTTTTCCTTTATTTTCACATTTAAATTTTGATTCGATTTTGTAACAAAAGGTGTTCTTGTATTTTGACTAGAGCTGTCAGTTAAACGCGTTATTAACGGCGTTAACGCAAACCAATTTTAACGGCGTTAAAAAAATTAACGCGCGATTAACGCAATTATAAGAAAAAAAAATGTCAATGTTCAAATGACATTTGTTCAAAGCAGTCGTTTAATTGCACTATAGGCTCTTTTTTTGTATCGTCCTGTTTTGATCAGTATATGCCAATGTTGTTATCAATAAAAAATCATTTGCACAAGGCAAGCCGATGCACTTCACCATGTTGATAAGAGAATAAAAATGAGAAGAATTATGGGCCAAAAAAATCAAGGGATATTTAGCATAGAAAAATAATTTGCGATTAATCGTGAGTTAACTATGACATTAATGCGATTAATCACGATTAAATATTTTAATCGCTTGACAGTTCTAATTTTGACACATTTTGCAATGCAATTTATATTGTTATTAGTTTCTTGATCTGACGTCATCCCTCATTTAGGGAATTATAAAAATATATGCATATTCTGTGTTCTTGGCATCAGTTGCGGCACCTCACTTTAAAAACGTTTGAATTGACCCTAACCAATGAAAGTAATCAGGAACAATAGCAAGAAGGAGCACTGGATATATTCCACTGTATATAAATGTTGATCAACACAATACTGCTGACGCACGGTATCCCTGTGTGAAAATAAACTCCCTCGACAGCCGTTTGTTTTATGTGCGGTGAACAGATGGAAACATAAAAAAAGACGCTACCAAGGCAACCCAAGAACCTGTTTGGGTGTCAGTGTCTGGAAAACGTATGTTTTCTCCATCACCCTATGTTAGCCTCAAATCCCACGGTGAGGTCGTGAACCAACTCACGACACGTTGCCACTGCTTGGCCGTGCTAAACCTAACGGCTTGCGTGCCAAAGAGAGAAGACTGGTCGGCAGGCTAAACCACTGAGACACAGGACCGGGTATTCCTTTCACTCCAGGCCTCTAATTTCGGTAGGATTACGGCCTGAGCCTTTAATTGCCACGTGTGTGTGTGTGTGTGCAGGATGTTGGAGGGGGGTATTTTGTGATGGGTTGTGAACGTCGCTTGTTGCACCATTAATGCCCTTGCGTGTTTAGTCCAAATTTTTAAATAAGCTTCTTAAGATGTTATTCTTCCGTCATGACTATTGTGATTTATCACCAGTGTGTATCTGTGTGTGTACGTGTGCATTTGGGTGTGGGTGTATGTGTGCACATACGTGTGTATGTGTGTACGTGATAGTAAGTGTATCTGTACATGTTGTGTGTCCATGTATGCGTGTGTGTTTACGTACGTGTGTGTACATAGTGGTGCATCTGTACGTGTGCGCGTGAGTGTGTGTGAGTGTTACCTGTGCAAAGATAGTGCAACCAGGTCAACTTCCTCCCGCTGAAGTGCTGATTATAGAACAACTCAAACTGTAAAGGAAGACAGAGGCAGACATGACATAGTGCAACAGAGCCCTTTTTCATAGACTCCCAGCAGGGCCTCAGCTCCCTGCCGCGGTCACCATGCCTGACTGGGTTTTTCTCTAGTAAGTGACAACTCACCATCTGTACACTCTTCTCTAGCTCTTGGGGGATGGCGAAGGTGGAGGAGGGGATATGTGTTAGGGGCCAGGCACCCGCCTGTAAAACACAAACAAACACATACAAACGTCATGAAAAACAATGAAACAATCCCTGTACAATTCACCACTCTAGTATCCATCCATCTCATTTAATATTGGCTGAAAAACACCGCAGGCCCAATGTGTGTGTGCTGTCCCTCCTCACCTGTAATACGTAGATCTGGAAGCTGATGCCGAGGTCCACCACCGTCTCCTGGGTCTTGATGAAGTTGTTGAACTTGTTGTTGAGGTCGGCGCTGACGCTCATGTCCGTGTACATTCGGTGCAGTTTGCTGGTGAACTCGTAGCCACATGCTTGCTGTAACGTTAAGAGTTTTACTTAACCCGCTGCTACACTAAGCACAAAAGCATCACCTCGTATAGCTTCGAGCTGTAAGGATACACTCCCACTCTAATTAGAGAGCTGCTACACAGAGCCAGTCTGACGCGCAGCGGACTGGCGCACTATGCACAGCGAAATGCTAAATTAGGCCGGAGGTCAATTTTGATGCACGTCAACGCGGTCCTCCACACAAGAAACTTTGAATGAACACGCATTTGTGCGTGGGTTTTTCGTAGTAAGTACTTCGTACTTAGTCACCGGGTATAACCGTCGGCTCTGTTGTTGGCTGCTGGCTCCAGTTCCAGTAAAATCAGATTGGACATGAAAAGGAAAAAAACTATAATATGATATAAACGTGATTCTGCAGTACGGGTCTACGCCGGCTCAGATTCAGGCGGGGAAAGATGCTTTTATTATCTCCGAACATTTGGATATTCTATCGGAAATCCTCACAATTATCCAAAGCTTGAAACTATGTATTCGGGCCAGCTATAGTGGAAATAATAATTGACTTGTGTTAAAACATTAGCATGATCCAAAAGACATCAATAGCTAAAACATTTGATAATCGCAGTGAACCAACGTGTTGCCCCCCCGACACGCTCCGGCACCGCACTGCGGTGCCGAAGACGCGAATGGTAGAGCAGGCCAAAGAACTATGCAGCGCAAGGCTACACTCTGTACGTCTCGTGGCGCTTTCGTGCTCAGTCAAGCTCCCGGATCGATGGGGTCATCAAGGTACAAAGGACAGAGGACAAATGACATGATTTGAGACCTCGTGTTATAACAATGATATATAGTATTCGTTTTTTTTTTGTCATTTTGAGGCATGCTTACCTTTAGTTTGTTGATCATGGCCTCTTCCGAATCCATCGACAACGACAGGCCGTGAATTAACCGTTTCGCTAGCATTCTGGCGTAAAACTGGAAATAATGTATGATTGCTTTTAGAAAATGACAGAACAACTGAAATGTGTAGCTGGCAGTGATCCAGGGAACAGGGCAACCTTTAATCAATCTAATTATAACAAAGTAGCATAGTATTACTACATGGCATTTGGCAATGTTGAGAGACACACTCAAGACTTGTTTGGTATTGGCTCCTATTCTGTCAGGAGTTCACCCTTTTGTATACCATCATCGCAGTAAGCATAGTTTATTTTCAAATAACGAGATTGGCAGAGAGGGTTAGTGTCTAGTCGGGTGTCACCTTCTGAAAGACATCCTTGTCATCTATGTACTTGAAGACCGTGATGAAGCTGGTCAGCTTGTCTTCCACCTCGTTCTCGGTCATACCCTTTGCAGATTTCTTCAGCAGATTGTCACAGTATTTGGCCAGCTGCATGGGGAATGGAGATGGAACGGGGGTCACTGTGAGTGAGAGTGTGTGTGTGTGTGTGTGTGTGTGTGTGTGTGTGTGTGTGTGTGTGTGTGTGTGTGTGTGTGTGTGTGTGTGTGTGTGTGTGTGTGTGTGTGTGTGTGTGTGTGTGTGTCCCACTCACCAGTTCAGGAGCTTTGCAGATGGACTTGGGCTCTCTGTAGTTGACTACGGACGTCAGAGCCTGAGCAAAGGACAGAGGTTTTTACAATATACTCTTCAATCCAAACAAACAAATATTATCACTCAAAGGATTTTATAACTATATTAAACATGCATCATGTTACAGCTTCAGGTAAGACTTTTGTTAAAATATATTCTTATTAACTACTATAATTGTTTAAAGATAAAAATAAATGTTGTTGAATGTGGCCTGGGTGGAGTTGGTCTAAAACATATAAATAAATTCTGAACAAAAACGAAAAAAAAAAGAAATGTACATAAAGTGACAAGAGTTCAGGTTCAGAATTATGACCAGCAAATCTAACTATACAGAACAGATAGATGGATGAGGAATAAGAGTCCAATCGCGACTAGCTAGCAGTCCCTCCTGTATATGATAAGTACCTTATCGAGAGCGCTCATGAAATGCTGGTCTCCATTCAGAACTGTGTTAATGAGCTGGACAAATTTACTGTGAACCTCCAGAACGGACTCCACAAACTGGGTGGGCATCTGTTGAAGCAGAGGCAAGGGTCAGACAATGGAGAATACAGACTGGTCGTTAGACACATTGACTTTGCACAAAAATAGGGCAGATAAGTCACTCCAACAGACAGCAGGAGGCATTTTACTGTACAAATACAGAAAAATGTTTCACATGCATGCGCTCTCAAGACGACACACACACACACACACACACACACACACACACACACACACACACACACACACACACACACACACACACACACACACACACACACACACACACACACACACACACACACACAGCATTACATTTTCCTGAGAGAGGTTACTGGTTGCCCGGAGGCCCTCGTTGTGGATGTGGACCTGTAGTTCCTGGATCATGTGAGGTAAACCGTTGGCGACGGCCCGCAACAGGGTGTACTTGTTGGCCATGTCTGGAGGGTCAGGAGAAGAAAAGAAGACACACGCACATATGTTGAAGATCATATAAACATATCAACAACAATAAAAAATTATTGCTGGGGTTCACTTCTCCTTTACATACCCAATACTGAACTGAAAAAAAACTGTAACCAAGCTCTCGCTTTGTTTATCAAGTCAATGGTAACTACAATAAAACCTCCATCAGCAAACCACTGGTGGAGACCCAGGCTGACGGTTTCACTACAAGCGATGCATCACAGCCTTGAGCATGTCATAAGTCGGTAGGCAAAAATGTAAGCGGCACCGGATCTGGAATAAACAACCCCCAAATTAGCCGCAGCGGGGGTCCGTGGCCGCGGCGCGTACCTTCTCTCCTCTCCTGCCGGATGATGTTCTGACACTCGCCGTGCAGGAACTGCAGGTGGTCGGCCACCATCCTCTGCTGGCACTCGTGGAGGACTTTGGCATAGGAGCTGGGGTGGAGGTACTTCCGACACCGCACCTCCTCGTCTTTCAACCGTCCCAAGACCTGCAGGGCGCCATGAGGGGAGTGAGGGACAGAGGGGGGGGAGCAGGGGAGTGGTGTGGGGAGTCAAAGGAGGACAGGGAAGTGGAGGTCAGTGAGGTTCATGGGAATGGGGTTATTTGGGGGAAAATACACTGATTGTGTTGACAGTTGCAGCAGTCAAACTTGTTCTAGAAGCAAAATGAACTCTATACTAGAATTAACTATTCTCCAATTCTTAACAAGATTCTGCTTAGTCAAATCACCATAGTCAGTTTAATTTGGCTCGGCAACACCAAAGCCCAAGTGATTGAACTGTAAACAAAGTATTACCAAAGAAATGACGTGTGTGAGAATATTAGGGGTGTAACAGTCCACATTCCAAAACTACCATGCCGCACTGGTTAACGTGGTTTGGTGGGTAACACCCAAGCTATTCAGGATGAACTGAGATATGGTAGGGCAGCAGAAAATGAGATGCATGTATTGAGCATATTTTTTTACATTTTTCATCTCACTTAGATGGGTGACAGGAAATCACTGAAGGCTTGGTGTATTTTTAGCCAAAGATTTGCAGCCATATTCCGCAGTTGGAACATGGCAGATTTAAATACTTTGTTCAGATTACTGCACTTTAAAGTGGCTTATTTCAAGCTCATAGAACCAACCATGTAGGTGCGGGCTATTCATAGTCAGTAAATGAATGCAGGAGCCGAATATTGTGTGTAGACACGTTTCATTGTGGTTTAATTGAATCAGCCTTATGTATATTCATTAGGCTTTTGTTTCCACTGTACTGAAGCCTATATTTTAGTAATCACACATACCTAATTCAATGAATAATTAAAAGAATGCCTATTCTTAGTCCGTTGTGTATTTTGCATTTGAATGTGAATGAAACCTGTGCTAGTATTTTGAGGAGAATATCATTAAAAAAAGAAAGACAATGTACTTTTTTTGTAATATTAAATGCATGAGCATCTACTAGACATGTAACCATATGTTAAGGTTGTGGGTGTTGATGAAATGAATTCTGATTCTAATCAAAACAGTTTGGAATAAAGCACTGTTCCTCAACCGGGCCTGAGTGGAGCGTAAGGGCAAAGCCCTGCACTGGGGCCTGCTGGCTCTTATCTGATGCTGCTGTTGTACATCAATTCATCATCGTAATCTGATTGTTGGAACAGATCTGCAGCACACACGGGGGTGGAGGGTGTGGGTGGGTTTAGCAGAGGTTCTGATCTCGCTCTTAGCAGTTTAGCGGTATGGCTAATACACAAGATTAACCTATAATGTTGGCCGATTGACAGGAGCGACATAAGCAATCCCTGGCTGTGTAATCCCCTGCCTGATAAGAGCGTGGATACACAAACACAATCATAGCACACGCACAATCATAGCACACACACACACACACACACACACACCTTTTCCATATACTGTGAGCAGTTGGACTCCTGCAGTAGATTGGATGCCTCCTGTTTGTAATACTCGCCCGTTTTCGTCAGGAACGGCCCCTCAAAGATCTCCTGATAAAACTGGAGAATGCGAGAAGGAGGTTAATCCCACACGGCTTGAAAGGCAAGTGGAGGCACAATGTACAAACAAAGCCAGAATTTGAGTCACAAACACGCACACTGTCGTACAGAAACAGCACTGCAGTAAATATAATTGTGTATCATACAGCATTGACTTGTAAAAATGTAAAGCACAAATACCAAAAGTACGTTAAATACATTTCATAAACAGTAAATCTAAAGATTTGATGGTGAAACATTCATCCCATCATAAATGTAAAGCATCAAAACCTACGACACTATACACCTGCGCTACTATCCATCAACAGTTTCTCCTCACGTGGTCATTTAGTAGAGTGCAAGTGGCCGAAAATCTCAGGAGTACAGGATGTAGTGCATCAGGAAGCTACGCTCCATTAGGAGGGCAGTGAACAAAGGAAGGGACATCTGAGAGCAGCCGTCCAGAAGACATTAAAGCCTGTGCTTTTCTCCTCGCTACAATGTTCTCTAGCTAGACCTCATCTTCAGTTTCTCCCTTAGTTTGATTCACCCAGTTTAAAAAAAAAAAAGAGAAAAAGTCTGTTTCATTCCAACAAAAACGAATTAACAACAAGGTCTGAAATTTCACAAAGTGTCAGATCAATGTAAATTATGGCTGAATAAACACCTGTCCATGTATATTGTAACAGCAGCCAATGTCAGAGGGGGTGGACAGCTCACCTTAAGTGGAAACTTCTTCTTGTATTGTTCAACATGAACAAAGGAGTTGATAACCCCGTGGATCACCTTCTGGTTGGGGTCCTCACCACATCGGTCACTGCAACAACATTAAGACAAATATAAGGCTGGGTCCTACCATAGGACTGGGCCACTTGGAGTTGTAGACTACAAGACAGGGACACAGGCCGCATTGGAGCAGGTCGTTGAATGGTTCACGTAGAATTAAAAATGCCTGGCCACGTTTCAAGCAAAAGCTCTAATTTATGCACCAGTGCGCCGGCCAACTCATCATGGGCAGCAGAACAGAAGCATGATGGAGTATGTCTTTGAACTCCCTCCGATAATTGATAACTAATCACTCTAATTCATCATGACATACAATGGTTCTTGGGGGGAAATAAAAGTTGTCAGTAAAAGCATGGTACTGAAGGAACTGACTTTTTGATTTCATTTAAAAGCATCCGGATAAGGACCGCCTGCAGTGGCTCGATCATCAGTTTCCGCCACATGTCCAGCGCCAGCTGTGAACACAAGCAAAGAGAGGTATCGTCACCAGGGATGCAAGAAATCAACCACAATTTTATTCAAACACAGATCAAATCTCTGCGAGTGCTCATGTACGACTTTGTAGGCACTTTTTTAATTATGGGCAAAAAAGCTCCACTAGGTCTGCACTTATTTACCCGTATTTCATCTCTGATTCATTCAGGCTATGTGCGTCACACCCACACCGGAGCAAAACTGGCTTCATAGTTCACCTGAATTACCTAAATGTGTTAGAGCTAGTGGGACACACATCTAAACAGAGATGTTATTGTTGTATCCATTGGGGACTGTTTAACAAGTAAGATCCATCCAGTTGACGTGTGTTTTAGTTGGGATATTGTTTAGGCCAGGGTATCTTGTAATTCGCCTACTGTTAAGAAATATTGACCAAATGAAGCATTGCATACTATAACTGAGATCAATGAATTGGGCTATAAGTCTATGGTTAAGTGTAGCCTATCTTTATAGAGAGTGGGCTTTAATGGAAGCATTAATGGACTAAGTGACTGAACCTAACGATGGCATCTTTGCCCCAATTTGTCTTGCGCAAGATAGTTTGGGTCACTTGATTGGCTCCAGTAATCAGCAAATGTTCATGTATATCGAGAGTCCGTACCTCTCCGATCTCCATGAGGGGCTCATTCATGTCTGCTCCTCCGTAGCCATACTGCAAGTCTGCCTCCGTCAGTTTGTTCTTCTTGATGAACTGAGTGTTGAGATACCTGAACAAGAAAAGAATAGAGGGGTGGTGTTTTGGAAGGGCGGAGATTAACCCAGCTGTTGTAATAGCGCTTCGATGACATCAGAGTGACAAAGCCCAAAGCCTTTGGGCACCACTTCGGCATTTGGTCCAGCATTTCACACCAGAAGGTCATTGCGCTACGAGTACGCCCTCTTGTCAAACAATGCACCGAAAGACATCGATGAAAAGCCTTCTCACCTTTTTAGGCTGCAGTCAATGAGCTCCCTGTGTGCTGTGGAGTATGTCTCATCTGGACACGGTTAAAATCTTCCTAGCCTGTATCTTCTACTTCTAGTCATTGTTGTTGCGCGCGCCCCCCCCCCCCCCACCCCACAGACACACTGCTACGGTGTCGAGCGGCTAAGGCAGCATGGCGTTGATGGCAAGGAGATACGAGTTAGTGGTCTCGTCAGAATTTTTTGTCAATCACAAAGGCATGTGTGCAGACATGTCCAAGGCGGATTATAGATCAGACATCACTCATAGGCGGTATTGATGTAAAGATACTAATAATGAATCAGGAAAATAGCAGTTTGTGCAATCCTGGCTTGTGATATCAACATATAGCATTACTGATCGAATATAACATTGTGCTCTTTTAATTGGAGGTGGCTAGGTTTTTGTGGTCATCCACAGATTTAGGAAAGATATCCATGCTCCATTTTTTGGTGACTTTGAAAAGAAGCAACATCTGAATGTAGGGATCAGTAATATCACCTGTACAAGCAGTCCATGTAGTCAGCCCCCTTGCTGTACTCCTCCCAGTATCTGTGGTACATGATCAAAACCTTCTCCTCCGAATCCAGGACTTTCTGTAACACACAGACACACACAGTGATACTTCATCATTTGAACGAGATGCCATTTCAAATATGCTGCAAAGTAGGGATTTTTTTTAAGGGAGAAAAAAATCATCAATACAATTAGGAAGTGCCATTCGGTTTACCAATGCTGGATTGATTTGCAGAGCAACTATATTGATCATGAAATTGATTATCAGGAAGGTTTAAAGAGGAACCCACTGTTTGTTGACTCATTACAGTGTTGTAACTATCACGTAATATGATTGTATTAGCAACAGGAAATTGATTGATGCATGTAGAGCATTGCTGTGTGTACATGACTGGTTAGCAGGCTCAATGCTTTACCTTGTAGAGTTGTCTGACATGGTTCTCAAGAAACACCTTGGTCTCTGTGTACAATCTTTCCCCAAGTGGCTCTGGATATGCCACACAGAGGGCATATATATCACTGGTGTGGGTGTTAAGAATAAACGGTGACAAAAAAAACTCAAATGTGTGTGTTAGAGTTAATTGACACAATAGAATAGCTTTGAATATGGAAATGTTAGACTCTAAAATGTACATAGGCACGATATACCCAAACAGGGTGCCAAATGAAAATCTACCACCAGCCAATGGCGGATACACTTGACAATCTGTTTTGAAAATTCTGTGTTAGATATTATATAAATGCTTGGGAATATAAAAATTGTGTTTGGCATGTAAAATTACTTTTCTGGATAGACAATTCTGAAAGTAATTTTGGACCCGGTACCTTTATCAATACATTTATCAAATATGCATGTTGTCGATGCAAAAGTCCGCCTTCAAGTTCATAGGTATCGATGATGTAGACAGTGTAAATCATTCACTAGTTCAGTATTGATGTTTTTATTCCAAGGGGGTAAGTAAAAAAAAAAAGAAAAAGAATAGCCTAAGAAACATCCCAACAGATTCGGTAGGGAATCAAATGACCCAGTGACCTTTTGATAATGACAACCACTCCACCTTTTGAACTATATAACCCAATTTAGCAAGTCATAATGCGGCTGCAACAACATCTAAATAGCTTTCAGCCTTGTGTTTTTAAATCTAGGGCTTTGCAAAGGATACGAGAACCTGTCATTCCATGTGGCCCTCTCCACATAATCAAGCATCACGACTGCCTTGATTGTCGTCAGTAGTTTGTTCCATGTCTCATCAAAATCCACCACCCTCGGCTTCAAGGACATTGTATGGTTTCTCCTTGTAGGCCTGCCAGGAAAAGAATACACTGAATCAGCAGGCAGAAAAACAGGACATTGAAAGAGAAAGTCACTTCCTATCAGTTCATTTGTGTTTATGATTCAATGTAACTGTGCAACTCTAATGTAGCCATGATGGCAAGCCATTTGAATAACATCATTTGTCCTTTATATAGGCCCATGTTGTGGTGAGAAAATGTCTATGGCTGGGTTCACATGACAACATTCAAAATATCAAAGTATGAAGTAGGTTTCGAACGCACAGACACTACCGCATATGTAGTGGTCAAATTAACTAGGAAGCCAAAGACACCGTGTGGTCAAGTTCATCCATTATCACCAACATAGTACAACACCTAAGTAAATTTCGTAACCATAACACGTCAATAAACCTATAACAAAACATAAAACGAGAACGATTTTTTAACACACACACACACACACACACACACACACACACACACACACACACACACACACACACACACACACACACACACACACACACACACACAATGATGTTATATATGAATGTGAACTAGGCCCGCTGTTCCATCTTGGTATTAAACCCAGTTGACTTGACGTTTGAAAACATTGCAATACCGCATTGCATTCATGTATGGCATTATGGTAACCAGACATCAATCTTAAATAGTGAAATGTACAAGTATGTCAATGAACGATCTATTTAAAAAGCTATAACAGCCAGTTATGAAAATGTTGAGTTACAAGCTAGCGAAATACCATTCCAAAAATAGGAAGGATCGCTAACAAGGCTATCTAGCATTAAGCTAACACGCTACTACTTCTTGCTAAACGCCATAGAGTTTCCCTTGCAGTTTTGCAGCCAGTGGCTAGTTGCTAGCAAGAACTCGCCTAGCTAACATTAGCAAATGGGCTTCTTCTTTGGCATTTTAACTATAATGCTCTGACAACACAGTAACCCGTGGTATCATTGTCAACAAATCAAAGTTAACGAGGTCAAATGTTGAGTGTTGAATGTCACATACCTCAAAACACTTATTACTTGTTACAAAACTCAAGTTTCACCGCTGTCACAGAATTGATATCTCCCACTTACAGGTCTTCCATTACGCTACCTCTAGGAATTAACCATCAGATCAGCTGGAGGGGTGTTTTGGCAATCGTTGCCTGTATACTTGTATTAAATATAGGATTTTGTTTCATACATATAAACAAAATTATGAAAAATAAATCTAATAATTCGTTGTTATAAACAAAAATAATCCAATCTAGACGTATTCATCCTTTAGAACAGCAGACATTTGACTACAACCCTCTCTTTCAATGGTATCGTCTCACCTACGGCATCCTCTTAGGACATTACTTTTTATTTCGCGTACCGGTTATCAACATAATGTTGTATACATACAATTTAGAAAACATATTCTAAAATCAAAAGGGTATGCACCCTTTTTATCCATTTTATCCGAGAGTTCATTTTTACTGTACTTCAACAGCTTGTTGGTAACACTTCGTCATAAATCACAGTAACGTTAGTATACATACGGTGCGGAACTGCAATCAGAATTCTTTGACAGGCTCGATCATTTTTGGACTAATACAACCCTTCACGTGCGTGCCCCTCCAATAAAACCGTTGCACTTCCCTTCGAACCCTCGTCTTAAATTATTCACGGTTCAGTTTCATACTTTAATTCGTCACATTTGATTACGGTTATCTTGCTCACAACGCGTCACCATTTGACGTAAGTGACTACAACCCAACAGCAGTTGCTAACGCATTTGTTGTTGTTGCTGATGTGCTTCGAATATTTGCTGTTATGCTTCAAATACATAGTAGGTAAAGTTTTACGTTAGGTCAAAGCTTAAACTCACTCTAACGAACTGCTTTTCAAACTTTACGGTAGCAAACTAGTTATTGACAGATTAATAAATGACACGGTATTTGGCATTAGACTGAAATATACATGGCCAGGAGAGGGAGCCGCAACTACAGTTTTCATGATCTATTTTGTAAGCAGAGGTTAGAAGTTAAAAACGTATAATTTTGCCAATCTAGTACTACTACCCAGTGAACCCTAGTTAACGTCAGGTGAATAACGACAGTAGGCTGTTATTCGCCAAGAGACGAAAGTTGTTCTTCAGGACATGGAGAAGGCTGAAGTGAAGCAGATCCGCACTTCCCATGAATGCCTACAGGTATACATGAATACCACTAACGTTAGTTAAGATGTGGCATTTATATTCTGTTACAATATACCTTGATTAACTGAACCTGATATATCTTTCCTAAAAGAGAGAGCATCTTCCAAAGCGACCCTACAGGTAATGGCAGTATAGTATAGTTGCAGTACAGTATAAAGGCCAACTGTGCAGTATGCTACAATTTAATAATATTACTCATCACCAACATTAATTTCTGGGAATGTAACGTTGGCTTATAAAAATACTTTATCTGCTCAGGAGGAATCAAACCCAGTGTACACCATCGTCAACTCTACCACCTCCACCCCAAACACTTTTTCCTGAATTGTTGAAAGTAAAAACAGAAGTGGCCGCTCACCCTGGAAAGCCAAACGATGCCCCAGTAGTGCTGCCTACTAAACATACTCAATACAGTAAGTATCATAGACCAAGGAAACATACTTAAAACAATGTTATTACTGATCATATTTATTAATTGGCTAAGAAGGTTTTCTGTATCATCCCGTAGATGTAAGCCATTGCACATTTCCCAGCACAATAATTAGACTCTAAAGCACACCAATAATAATAATAAATGCACAATGTATCTTCTTTAATCTTTCACTTAGCATCGACTTCAGGAGCTTCCATCAAGGGCCATCCATTGGCCGTGAACATGACCAGTTATCCCCCTCTGAGCAAACCCAGCCCTGCAGGACTAAAGCCTCCACCCAATAGGCCTGTTATTCTTCACAGTGGGAAGACTGGAGATGGTTATCAGCAATTCTATCTGCAGACAAACAGTACAATATATCCAGGTAAAACAAGAACCGCTAACTTGCATTTTAAAGTTCACACCTATTCTTTGATATGGATGTCGTTTTTGACAATTTGACCATACTTTTTTAAGTGCAAATGTGGTTTCCATGATATCAAATTGTCCATTCTACAGGGTAGCAATGACTAATTTGTTTAGAGGAGTCACTTTTAGCTTCACTTGTCCATAAATGGTAAAAGGAGAAGATACCTTAGAGATCTAAAAAAAGCTGTGGATGATGTCATGATGTTCTCAAACGAGCTCATGTTGCTCGTCTGCTAATGATCCAATAGGGGGAGCTGTAGGACTCGATATGAACCCTGGTATATCTACCCTACAATCTCTTTGGTATCTACTTATCCTTGTTGTCGGAATAAATTAATTGACAATGATAGCCACTATCTTTCTGTATCGCTTTCTGGCACATTTTTGAATAACTGGATTGCGTTCATCTTTTGAATCTTTTCCCTTGTGTCCAAAAAACTGGCTTTCTATATTTATTACGGCAAAAAGAGATTTAACTATCTGGGAACAGATATTACTTTTTTCACTTGACTGTATGAAGAGTGAAACAAAACACAAAGTTTTGAGATTATAAGATTTGAAAAACATTTTACCGACATTTTTACTAGTTCATTTACTATGAAAACACGAATTAAATTATTTTCTGTGACGCAATTTCCTCAAAACTTCCCTCAGTGGAAGCCTTCTCTTTTGAATGTGCTTAAGAAGGCCAGCGATATTCAACACAGCAACAGGCGTTTGCTATGTACTAAACTCTAGCGAGGGAAGAAAAAAAGAATGGAAGAATCCTTTCCCCAGAAGAAAGACAATAAAACAGCAGAGCTCCTGTCTTACTGCGATGGGAGAGGGAGGGAGGGAGGGGGGGGGGGGGGGGGGGGGGGGGGGGGGGGGGGGGGGGGGGGGGCTGCACTGAGGAAACCGTGCTGTTGACATCAGGAGGCCAGTGATGTCATGGTGATGTCAATGCCTCTAATTGTAAATTGCGCACAGAGCCTAGTTGCTGAGTGTGGTAACATTTCAGTCATAGAGAGACCCTGAAGGGGAGAGTTAGGCTGTGCTCTGAACACTAAAAGGAGTAGAATATGGCTGTGACAGGGGACGACACAGAAACAGGTATGTTTTCTTTCTCCTTGCTGTTAGCGAATTCTGAAGGACTATATGGCTGACTTGGATGGATTTGTCATTGAGAAGTTAGAACTTTGCATACCATGATTGTTGACAGGAGGTCTTTGACAAATGTAGCTTTGATGCTCAACCCAGAATGCAGAGGAACAAACCTTGATTTTGTGAATTTGAGTTTAGCTTTTTAGTATTTAAGTTAATATTTAGTTTCTATCTATATTTTGCTGAGGATGTTTCTTAGAACCAGAGCTATGTAGGGAGGTCTATTAATAACGTTATATCTCTGGGTAACATGGGTTTTAGATCTGGCTGGTCGGAAATCGCAGTTCAAAATTACAATACTACTTGATGAATTCTAACGCTTGTTGCTGTGTGCAACAAGCTGGACATGCTTGAAAACATTTCCACCTCACTCTCTCTCTCTTCACTTGCAGTTTCTATCTCTCTTCACTTGCAGTTTCTCTCTCTCACTCCCTCTCTCTCTCTGACTCGCTACCTCTTGCTCTTCCCCCTCCCTCCCTCCCTCCCTCTCCCCACTCTCTGTGTGCTGTCTTTCTCCTTCCCTCCTGCTCTCTCCCTTCTGGGCTCTCCCGCTCTCTCTGCTTCCCTCCCTCCTGCTCTCTCCCTTCTGGGCTCTCCCTCTGCCTCCCTCCCTCCTGCTCCCTCCCTTCTGTGCTATCCCTCTCTCTCTCTTCCTTCCTCCCTCCTGCTCTCTCCCTTCTGTGCTCCCTCCGTCTCCCTCGCCTCTCTCCTTCTCTGACTGTCTCTCTTCCACCCACTCTCGCCCACTCAAAGCACATAGCAGCAGTGGCTGACGTCACTGCCTTTTCCTGGAACCAGACCCCCAGCAGTGAGAATGTAAATGCTATCTAGTGGCTGTGATGCACATTGACGTCAGTGGCCGGTCATGCTGTGATTATAGGCAGTTCCTCTTGTGACGACAGTGTGTTGCAGGATTAATCATCCTCTTGTTACGCCACAGGCAGAGCGACTAGTTTCCGTTATCACGGCGAAAGTGCGTTGATAAGAAGGAGACGTAGATAACAGCAGCACCCGATATCTGTGTATCTGTGTACGTGTGTGTGTTTGTGTGTGTGTTATGTGGTCTTTATGCGTTATACGATTTGCTTAACAACTTCTCTCTCTCTCTCTCTCTCTCTCTCTCTCTCTCTCTCTCTCTCTCTCTCTCTCTCTCTCTGTCTCTCTCTGTGTCTGTCTGTCTGTCTGTCTGTCTGTCTGTCTGTCTCTCTCTCTCTCTCTCTCTCTCTCTCTCTCTTTATTTTAGATTTGTCTGAGGTTAATAGATGATTAGAAAATACAGGAAAAATAAAGTTGAAAGTGAAAATGGTTTGACGGTGAACTATCCGTCCTTCGGTCCTAACTAGTCTTAACTGTAAGATAAACACAACAAACAGAATCAAGCCGACCCTGAATTTATATATGTATTACATATAATAATATATTATAACAAAGTAAAATACAGTGTTCGCAAGGTAAAGCATTAAAAAACAATGTTTGGCCTATATGTATGGACAGGTTGAGAGAAACAACCATGGCAGGGTTTCTCTTAAGCTCTGACTGCTCGTCTGCTTGACTGTGTTCCCCCAGCTGCCACAGGGGACATGTCAGCCTACCAGCTGCACACCCCGGCCTCCAGCCTGCCCCAGGGGGTGGGGATGGCCCACCTCCACGGACCCCAGAAACCCCCTGAGGTGATCACCCAAAAGAGGGAGCTCCGCCTCATGAAGAACAGGTGAGGACCACTGAGCAAGACCACCACCATGTAGCTCCACCCTACCCCTCCCCCTTCCCCCCTACCCCTCCACCCATGGAATGCTACTTTCCACTTCACTCTTCCATTCCCGCTCAATCACTCACCTGTCTTTTATTGCTTGGCTCTGCTCACTGTGTAACTAACAGCACTTTAACGACAAAAGCGAGATAGATGACGTGCAACTTGCAACTCTGGCAAAATCATTTTTATTTTCAACCGTGTAATTGTTCTCCGTTAGAAGCTTCCCCGTCAAACATCTGTTATTGCCTGGGAGGTTGTGTCATGCTGTAATTGTGCAGTCGTAAAGAGTTGTGCTGGGTTTGGCTATTGTATTCCTGCTTTTTCGGTATCTTTTTCTGTGCAACTCAAACTCACATTTGATAGTTTCCATGGATGAACCATAGCAGCTTAATATTTCACTTTGACACTAATCCATATGAATCACAATGCTAACAATGCGTAGTAGAAACATCTCAGTCGCGTGAGATGTTTCTACTTTGATCGATTCTAGCTGGACTTGTTCCTGTTTCTGCTTGGAAACAGCCTTCCATTTCATTGTAGACACCGTGAATGATGCCACGCGTGCTAGAGGTTTTACTATGTCCCGTCAGCGCCGTCATCCTCCCTGAAGTCAGGCTTCATAATCATCTGCTTCGTCGAAGGCTCCTACGCCAAGGCCGGGAGCCAAAGCACCACTTTGCTTTTATCTTCGAGCTCTGCTGTAAAGAAAACGGTGCGCTCGAGCGGAGGCTTCTTGCTGTTTGGTCGTTTCACATCCAGACTGACTTGCTGTTGTTGTCGTTGCTCCCAGGGAAGCTGCTCGGGAATGTCGCCGTAAGAAGAAAGAGTATGTGAAATGCCTCGAGAACCGTGTGGCCGTGCTTGAGAACCAAAACAAGACTCTGATCGAGGAGCTAAGGGCCCTCAAAGACATCTACCGACACAAAGCCGAGTGATGCGTGGGATGACTAAGAGGGGACCGGGGAATGCGTACGGATTACCGGCAGTGTGGGTTGCGTCTTTGGGAATCTACCTTTGTTTTGGACACCGACACAAAAGCACACACACACACGCTCTTACAGGTGCACACATAAAAATGGACACACACAAAAACACATTTATTACGTTTAGTTCATAGATTACCCAATCACGTCCCATGGGTCGTTCGTGTCCAGCAGCGAAGCAGGTGGATTTGTTTTCTCTTCAGGTAGGCGCTTATTATGGCCAGTGAGTGTCAACAGGCGCTTGTGTCCCCCGTTGCTTAGGGAGGCAGCCAAAGCCTGCAGGCAGAGGAAGAAGAGCTACATGAGCTGCCTGGAGGCTTCAGTTGCCAGGCTGGAGGAAGAGAACAAGAAGCTGAGGGCCAGGCTGCAATGTTTCCAGAACACCTACAGCCTACAGTGAGAAAGGTCTGATGGCGGACATCCCCACAGCCCCCTAAAAAAGATTTCACAGATATTTTTTTCCAATTGCTCTCATGATCAAGCCACAGTTTGGCCACATTCATTCCTCTGTGATCCCTTCATAGATAGGCTTCAAGGGAAAAAGAAAGCCATTACTTCAATGGGATTTCTGTTTTATTGTGCAGTTTGTTCTTGGCCAATGCAATGCATGATTTCAATTTGATCAGGGAACATTAGGCAATCAGAAGCAAATATCATAATGGAATCAGAGCCTTTAGGCCCCCCCACTAAGCTAGATGCACCACGCATTACCAAACAGCCTGGCATTCAAGCCACCGCTACACTTCACGTTTTGAATTATTATTGATGAGAATATTTGCTATTGGTCCTTTGCTATAGATATCTGTTGAACAAATTGGCTAGTAGCACACATTGTTTACATGAAAAGTGCCATCGTTATTGAATGTATATGGTTTCAAAAAGCACAGATTATTAACATTGATGATTCATGTTTGTTATGCTATTACTAAATGCTTCTGCAATTTTTTATGCACTTACTGTAAAGTTGTGTTTGTGACTTTATTAATTTGATTTGACTTAAGTTAAACTAATAGGAATGTATTGTTCAGCCATATTGTTCCGATTTAGATCAGTTATTATTAATATTCTTAATAACCTAACTTTTCTATCGATTTGTAAAAACTATGCTACATTGTTCATTTTATTGTTTAAAAAAAATGCATAGTATTTTTGGTTCTGTACAGTGCTTGTTTTTAGTGAAAGGCTTTCATATATTTGTAATAAATGTTTTCAAGTGTCCACTTTTTTTGTGACATCACAACAATTATTTATGCCTTAAGAACAACCCAAAACATGAAAATAGTAGTTTTAAGATGAGCGAGGGAACAGCAAGGCCTGATGATGTTGTGACACCAAATCATAGTGTTACTGTGTCTAAGACCCATGATAACAGCCTTGTGTGGCCTTGTGGTTGGACTGTACACTCTGAGACACACACACACACACACACACACACACACACACACACACACACACACACACACACACACACACACACACACACACACACACACACACACACACACAAGCAAATGGTTCTGAAACAAATCCCCCAGTCTGTGATATTATCTCAACCATTTTTGGTCACTAGCTACATGCTTGTTAGTAAAGTTTGGATCGAGAAGGAAAGCGGTGTGGTGAGAAGAAGAAGAACACAGATAATTGTATCTGGAATTAATCAGCAAAGAAATGATCAAAAGGTGTTATACTAAGTTATGGAGCTTGTTCAAATGGCTCCCAGATTATGACGTGCTTCCACTTTGATTATGCCCTCACTGTGGACAGTCAAGGCTGATAACAATAAAGCAAATGTTTTCTAATTTGACCTATTCAGTCTGAAAGATTTTTGTTTGCCGGTGACATGTTCCTCTCAAACAGATATGGCTGATTTTAGACATAAAGCCATAAATAATTGGTATTGGTTTGTTCTTACCCCCAAATCCCTTATAATGGAAAATGCGGTTTTATTGTAGTCCACTAAAGTATTTGATTGAAATTCAAGTCCACATTGGGATATGAAAGGGAATCCTTTTAAACAATAGGGCACATTCAATTGACTGCATCTTTATCAAGAGTGCAATGTACACTGCAGGGAATTTTGCAGAGGATTTGAAGACAAACCACATCATAGGCTATTCAGCTATGCTGCTTGGCAAAATAGGGATATGTAGCCCATAGTTGTTTCTTTAGAAGTGAAGTTAAAAAATGAATTATGAATTAGAATCATGGATTATAACAAACATTGTCTGTTTGATATTGAGACTCTGTACAAACTGTGTGAGTTGCTGTTCCGGTATGAATGAATAAAAGATAGTGTGTCGTCACAAATAGGGCTGTATGCAGAAAAACGAGAAAGAGATATTTTACAACGTTTTGACATGCATGCAATCCTAACACAAATCATTATCGTTCCCAAAATTATAGAACCTCAACAAAAAATATTGAATATCTTAATGTGTGCTGCTAACATATGAACACTTAATTAGACGATTTAATCAAATGTAAAAGCCGCATTGGTGGGTTTTCTCAGTATAATACTGAGTTGGATGACTCTACCTAGTGGACACTAATTGAATTACAGTGCATCGTTTTCGTGTCGTTTATTCAAATGCATGGCGATATAAAGGAAGGCGCTATACATAGCCTACGAAATTCCAGTTTATGTTAAATTTAAATATCAATAAGTAGGCTAGTTTTTGTCGAATGAGATCCTTAATTATATTGTGCATTCCTAATTGCAGGACGTTAACCCTGCCAGCAGGCTACACTGTTCCACAACTCCTGCAACTTCGTCTGACCGTCTTGCCAAACAGTGTTTCATGCATACAACCAACAACGTTTGCAAAAGTTTGTACATTATTATGGAGAAAAAATATTAAAGCTAGGTCTACTTACAAATGCATGAAACAAATAATATGTTATTTTCACTATGACAGGGCACCGTCTCAAAAATAAGTAGATAGTGGACTACACTATGCTGTATGCTATAAACTAGCAATAAACTAAGGAATACGATATGATTTTATATCATACTTAATCATATGACTTATATTAGTATTACATGTAGCCTACTGTCCCCAAAGAAGTATTAACAACATCATTGGATATCGCATCATCAATTGACATAATAATAATCATAATAATCATAATAATAATAATAATAATAATCATATCCGAGTGATTTTATTTTGTGAATAATGAAATATGCTGCTGATAACGCGTAAGGGTATTATTGACAGGTCAATAATATATCAGATGATAAAATATTGTGGCTAGCACTAAGGGAAAAACCGGGGTACCATCACAAAGAAATGTATATAACTGTACAGTACAACTGGTTCGATTAAAGTCTCTCATCCACCGGTATCAACAGATTTATATTTTATCTCCAACACGTTTGTCACTTGTTCCCGCCCCCTTGAACCGGAACCTTTCCCAGCTCACGGCGACAGCGCTGCTTGTTTGTTGCAGCGGATGTAGCCCACTGTAGAGACAACAAACGCTGCGCTCCTAGTCCTGGTCCGGAGAAACGCCTCGTTCGAAGAGCCGAAGTGCGGGGATTATGAGTACATCTGGATGCCCCTCTGGAGGAAAACGACAGTCCTGAAGCTGTCGCCTGGTTTATATGGTGTGGACTGCGGTCAACAAGGAGATTTGGCAAAGGGAGGGGTGCGCTGCTGATTCTGCCGTACCACTACTTGCCTGCCCACCTCTTTACTTTCCTAAATGGCTCCCATGTATAATGTCTATCGTTTGACCCCGTGGAATGACGTGTAACGGTCAGTTTCTTGCATATAATTAGTTTGATTCTGACTTGCTTCCTTTGGGCAATCGCGTTAACGCCCCGGTTGGTCTTTTCAGTTTCTGTCGTGGTTGTAGTTGGCAGGAGGCGGACCTGAATAAAGTGTCCGTGTGGTGCATATTGACTTGGAAGACCCACAGCTGAACGCTACACCATGGGGAATACTACCTCCTGTTGTGTTTCATCGAGCCCCAAACACCGGAGAAATAACCACTCGCGGCTGGAACCCTACCGGCCAGAGGCGGAGCTCAGCCGGGAGGATACCGCCTGCAACCTGCAGCACATCAGTGATAGAGATTATATCGACGGTAAGACGAAGCACCCTTCCATCGCTCGCATCCCACATGGCTTGCAATAAGGAGAATGACAGCAATAGATATCCATGCAAACTCCAACGTGGGTATAGGTAACTGCAAAGAACATATTATTTTGATTTCCATGTGTCATTTAAATGTAATACATTGGAATAAAGCTTATATCAATTATAGTAGGTGCAATTCAAAAATAAAAATGCGGTCAGTCAGTTCTTTATAGATAACATAATTCTTGACGCAATTTGTCAATACTTCCTATTGCATTGTGGTGCCTTGATAGTATACCGACCATACGTTCTGCACTGTGTTGACATGTCACTACAGTCCTTGAGCAATTAACAATTATTCCAATACTCAGTGGGTATGCGCACACTGCTGGTGTCTGTATTGCCCAATGTGATCCTGACCGCTTGTGTTGTGTTTGCGCGCTAGCCTGGGATGTTGTTGTTCTCCTGCCAAGTCTAGAAGTCTGCTGGAGAGTATGACATTATTCAGTCACTTGGACTTACGTCATCGTTCCTCAGTGCGCGTGCTTGTGCGGAGCCCTGGAGGCTCAGAACAGCGAGAGGCTGTCTCGATGCACTTTGTGTAAAGTTTGAGTCAGAGTTGCCATAGTAAGTCTTGTTGACAAGGAGTCACAACAGATGCCATCTTCACTTGCGTGTATTGGTACGTTCACATTTGAACCAATAATTAACTTGCTTTTATAACAAAAACAATATTTTCAGTGAAAAAAATAAGTCAAACTTGTGGATTTTCAACATAGTTATTTATGAAGAACATTTTACACTGCACACAAAACCAAACCCCCTCTACCTCCCTCTCTCCCCCTAATCCCACTACAACCCCCTGTCCAGTACCATAGCCTGAGAAGGCTGCCGTGTGTCTCAGAGGAAGCACAAGTGATATCCTTTCCAAAGTCGAGTAGTCTTGGCAGCGAGTGACTCCGGCTCGGTAACGTCTTCTGGGCCAGGGTGAAGGGGGTCACCTCTGGGGGTGCGACTGTCACAACAGGGTGGGTAGAGGGTGGGACTGGCTGACCAGTCAATGAAAGGAAGAGCTTGACAACATGACCAACAAGCTGAAAGCTGTCGTTAATACCAACATAAAAAATATTATTTTTTTTTATCAAAAATATACATTACGTTTAGTAAAGTGTAACATTGTCCCATATTGTAATATGTCCCAAGAAATAGTATGCAATTCAGCTACTATTTGTCATACCACAGTTTCGAAAAATATGGATGGACCCACCAAGAATATATCAAACTAGCTCATTAATGACCTGAAGACATCAATGAAGTTCAGGGAGGGTCCAACTTCTTCAGCGCTGGCTGCAGGCTGCAGGGCTATCAAACACACTACATTCCAGGGCTTTGAGAAACATGTTGTGTTTGACCAGGTAGTTGACTCTGGTTAAACATGTTTTCCTGATCAGCTTCGACTTTTGCACTCTATGTCCAGTTGAAAAAAGCTTGCCACAAAGTACTGAATTCACTATCAAACCTACCAGCTATATGTAAGATAATTTGTTGATAGCAATATGCTCCCATAAGTGACCGAGCGGGAGACGGACATGCTGGCGTTCTCTAGAGATGTTCCAAAGGGTTGTAGACCTGTACTGTGTTAATGTTTATTATAATTGCTAAACTATCTTTACATTCAACGAGAGAGAGAGAGAAAGGGAGAGGCAAACGTCAGCCAACTGATATAATGGTCTGTTTTCTAAAAGTCCGTAAATCCGTCCAAAAAAGTGAAACTCTTGAGGGAAACTATTATCACATGCCATAGCGTATGCCACGGACACGCAACATAATGACTTGATTCATGGTGTTTGGTTGCGGCTCCTGACCCGACGACTCTTAGCCGCTTGCCAAACGGTTGGTGTCTCGGTCACGAGCTGCCAAGTCCTCCCAGCGGAGGAGGAGGGTTCCCTGTTGTGAGTAATCAGGAAAGCCCCAGGCTCCGGCCCCGGCCCTACAGCCTCCCCCCTGCCCCGCCTCATCCTCAAGAGGGTTCTGTCTACAACATCTCAGAGACTAGTGACAGTCACAGGATGGTTGCAGACAACATGGGAGTGTGCATGTCGAATTGTAGTTTTCTCCTTCTGGCAGAGTTTTAATGTGGGGTTTATGGTGCTGTCTTCAGGGTTGCTAGTGATTGAACAAAGTGGAAATCTTTATTAATTCTCCATTTATTTTGTTATAGTTATAATTAGGGTTAGTGGCGTGCTATTTAATAATTGTGCTATTGCAGTTCTGTACCATGCTAACACCATGGTGGGGATCTTTACTGACCAATCACAGCAGAGAATGAGGAATGGCATGTGCTTCACATTTGAGATGGATGAAAGACTTTGTTTGTTAGTTGTGTGTGTGTGTGTGTGTGTGTGTGTGTGTGTGTGTGTGTGTGTGTGTGTGTGTGTGTGTGTGTGTGTGTGTGTGTGTGTGTGTGTGTTGTTTACTCAAGTCATTACCGTTGACCCAGTGGACCCTGTCATTGAGCCTCTAATGGCATTCCCAATTTCACATGGAGGAAAAGGCAGGGCTCAGTGTAAAGAAACTGCCTTCCACACAGTGTTTCAAATGGCTCATTGTTCTCCGGCTTGTTATCTACAACCGGCCTTGTGTGAACAGTGAATGCGGAAAGTGGTGGAAGAGTAAAGAATCTAAGATCTCTCATACCAAACAATAAGGACAAATATAAGAGTTTGCATTCTAAAAATTCCTCGCTTCATTCAGGGATAAACCAAATGGACCGAAATTGAGTTTGGGGTTAGAATTGCATCTTTACTTACTAGTACCTTCGTGAAGACAAGAGACTAGATCATTTGGTTTGATTAATTATGACATTTGAACCTGCATTGTTGTTTTTGGAAACAGATATGCTGGTGAAAGGAGCGGAATATTTTGGTAGACATAGATCAGATGCATCCCGGAAAACCAAATGCGGGTAGGTAGGTATACCAGGAAAAGATGCAAACTAAAGTTTTAACAATTTGAGATCCTTCAAAACATCCTCAAGTGCTTTGGTTTGTTTCTTTGTTTTCGTTCACACATACAGGATACCCAAATAAGCAACCTTCGTCCCTCCACATTTGTACAAAGAAACTAGTTGCACATTTGTGTCTCTCGCCTGTACCCCATTAAAGTGCACTGTGGCCAAAATGCTGCACCACCATCTTCTTTTGTCCGCCGCGCATAAGAACGGTGACAAATTCTCTTTGAACAAAGGCGCACAGTAATGCACACAATGGAATTTACACTGGCGCTCTGGCCAGCGCGGTGAGTTCAGAGCCATTGCATTTGCCTGGCATGGGATCATTATCTGCACTCACACCTCTGTGTGTATTTACACTCGGGGCTAATTATAGCCTAGAGGTTTTGATTTGACTAATATTGGGATAAGCTAAACGTTATGTGTCAGGCTTGTCTTAACAGCAGCACAATGTGATTAAGCTCGACCGTTGTAGCGGAGTGAAACAGCCTTCTTTCATAGCGAAGAATTAGGCTCGGAGAAGTAACGTCCAGTCCCAGCTCTTTTTGTATACTATGTATCCAGCTTTATCTTCTGCTTCTATCTCTTGTAGTTTGGGTTCTTTCTAACTTGATGGATTATCCACACCAAGTAAATAGGATGAACCCTTGGGATTAGGTTTGCTGTTGTTAACCATCCATACCAAAGCCAAGCTTCATGGATAATGGTTAAACTACTGGACAGCCACACTTAATGTGTGTGTGTGTGTGTGTTCTTATTAGCTGATGCATTGCGTGCTTTGTCTACTTTTTCCACGAATTTGCAAACAAAAAAAGAACCAGCTGAACAAATCACTGTTTCCCCTGGCGTCATCGTTGTTTCTTTTAACAACAAGTAAGCAAATCTTTTTACAGGAACAAAAAAAAAAAAAGACTCCTCTCTGAACTGACCAAAGACGATGGAGAGATAATCAATCAGTCATACATGTGACCTTAAAGAAGAAGTCAGACAATAATGGCAGCCCATTCATTCGATTGGACTTGCACAGTGGTGCAAGCAGGCCATAAAATACTGCGATTTTGGGGCTGGCCTATTGGGTCACGATAGACGTTGGTCTACGGCACTGGTGGGACCTTCCGGTTACAATGCCCATCCGTCTCCACCACACACCGCTGCCTCAAACTTCTGGCTGAAGCCAGACCCCCTTGGAAGAAGGAAGGCCGGAATAATGTTTTTTTCAGGGATGCATTATTCAGAGTAATCCTGGTGTATTCACGTTAAAAGTTGTTCTATTGTCATACATTGGTTACCGGCAGGCATCAGAGTGATGACACACACACACACAGACACACACAGACACACACAGACACACAGACACACAGACACACACACACACACACACACACACACACACACACACACACACACACACACACACACACACACACACACACACACACACACACACACACACACACACACACACACACACAGAGAGAGAGAGAGACAACTCTGTAACTCAACTGAGCTGATCGGTGGGTCTCGTCGTTGTTCAAAGGTATTTAAATCTACGATGCATGAAGTGGGCTAATTAGAATCTGGTGGTGCCATTATTTATGCATACAGTTTAAGAGCCGAGGGAGTCTTGTAGCTGCGATTCAGACTATTTGACCCAGATCTACAACGTATGCAAGTCATTCAGCTTTTTTTCTTTTCGGGGGGATCACAAATCATCTGTCTCGCCCCTGGCGGAACTATTGACAGTATGGTACTTTGATGTTACCAGTCGGGATGTGCCATGTTACGGTGTTACTGTAATTCAACCAAACCAGTCCTTGTTGTATTTGAGCGGGAATGTTATAGAGGATTCCTCATGATGATACTGAACTATGCCTTTGTCGTACTGGAAACATGAACAGACCTTGTATTTTATTTGCCTAGAAGGCAATCATTAAAGTAAATTATAATACCTCATATTTGCCCATTTCACAATCATCTGACACCAATAGTTTTTTTGGTCACTACAACAGACCTGTGTCTCTTCTCATCAACTATACTTCAGTTTCTCCAGGGGGTTTCCATTTGACAAAACAAATTGACTGCTTCGAAACATTAATGAAAGTGCAATTGCCTGTGACAATCTCATTGTGGTGACTTGTTCAATCTGACTGCACAGTGAGGCTGAATCTATCTCCCGCCACCACATCGAAAACTCATTTTCGCTTTCTGTCTCCAAAGTGCTCTTTTTTCTCATCTTGCTGACATTTCGAAAGTAATTATGTAATAACAAGATGAAGATAAGGTTGCTCTTCCCACAACGCATCAAGAGGTAAAGAAAAAAAACAATGGGTTGCTGTGATTAGCAGTGATAGGTTGAAGACAAAGGGCTGTCTTTTGAGGAAAAAGCTAATCACGCACCAGCTCTTTGGGGCAGAGTTGTTACTCATAGCCATTCCAGACATGCTGCGATGCCATTGACAGTGACACTGAATCTGTTGTGAGTAAAGGTGTCAGAAGTGGAACGGGTTATGGACAAAAGCCATTAGGGAACATTTGAGTCCATGCTCTTTAATTCAGTAGTAATTGTGTTGGTGTTGCGTTGCTGGGTTGTTTGCGAGTAGGGAGAAAAAGTATAATAAGTTGCGCAGGGAACAAGGGACATAAGCCATGCTGTTAATCAGCTTCCGGTAGAGCCCCACATATCCTTAATCCCCCCCCAATGTAAAAATGTTACGTCAGGACGACCAGCAGTGTGCTTTAGCGAATTACGAATGTTAATTACACAGTCCAAACGCGCTCTCGCATAGGAATTGGATCTAAATTATTATCCAAATGGTCCACGGCTATCCAAACGTATTGTCGGATGAGCTTACATTTGGAAACCGAGGTTTTGTCTTGGTGTTTTGTTCTGTCTTGTCTCTGTGAAGAGTAAATGACTCATTGACACTTTAAACGTGTCTGCAGCAAACAGCAATGTGCACCAAGGGATGCACTATTCTCTTGGTGTCTGTGTGTCTCATCCTATCAATGCTTTTGGAGGGCTTTCTTGTGAGGCGTCTGTTTGGCTGGGTGAAGGGGGGGGGGCATTTGACGGTGAGGGAACAGAAACGAAACTCACCACCAAATGGATGTGACACACGGCAGCTGGAGAGAATGGCACAGCTTGCGGCACGCTGCTTAATATGACATCCTAATTTCTCCATCGTGAAACACACATACACACGCGGTACACCTGGCCAGGCCATGCATGCATGCATGCATGCTGTGCGTGTGCATTCGCGTTTGTGACAATGTGACCAACCTGCAAAACAACCCTGCTACTTTTGTCAAGCATTTGAGGTATTAACAGGCTGAATGACCTAAATAATTTATTTCCTTTTGTGCAAAGTTTGCAATTTACAATGTTATCGTTTCTAAAGAAGTTTGTCTTTTAACAGATAAAGGCAAAGTAACTTTGGATGACATCTGCCCCCCCCCCCCCCCCCCCGTAACCTAAATGTGTTTCAAAATAAGAGTTTATAAAAAGCAGTCCTACTTCTCTTTGAAAGGAACAGTGCTGTGTTCTGCCCTTGTTATGCTCCCTGCTCCCTTCCCATAATGCCGTCAGCTGCCGATAGTGTGACTTCTCCATCGCGGCCAATCAATGGCTCCTATTATGCTGAAGGTAAAGAAAAAGGATCCCCCTTTAGCTCACTTATCTTGTTGGAGAGTGTGGCGCTGACTTTGGTTTAAGGAAGTAAATACGGCTAGGCGGAATGGCCTCAGATGTATATCACGGTATAATTGGAAGCACGGACGGTAATGGTATATATCGGGCATATTTGTTTTCTCGAAATTGAAATATCGATGCTTCTGAAGGAGGATGAATACTGATATGTAAAGAGGCATTTCTTGTGCAAAACTGTAATAATAAATGGAACAAAATACAAAGTAGCATAGTGTTGTATGGTCAACCAATGCATTGAGACTTAAATGGCCAATGCAGAATTGGTGTCACAGGTGGATCCCAAAGCGGAGGGATTGTGTTTTAAAATTTAAATGTACTCGATCCTGCAACAATAAACTGTTTACTGCGACACAATGGCGATTTGTTAACAGGAAGAGGAAATGCATTCACACATCCACCTTGGGTGAGCAGAGAGCGAACCGGGGATGGGAGGGTGTGTGTGTGTGTGTGTGTGGGGGGGGGGGGGGGGGGGGGTCATTCCTCAGGCATGACGTTACCACTTCCTCTGCCACTGGTGAAATTAGCGCAAGCGCTATGAAGTGAGAAGCACACACCTCAAGTCATCCACAACAACCAAGAGGCATACAGCCATTGAGAAACACCACCATGTTTTGTAGTTCTAGTTCAGCAGGAGATAGCGGTGGTTATGTCATGGCCTTCCAGACCAGCGGTCAAGGCTAATCTCCGAGGCTAATTGAGCGTGCTCCCGTCAGATGGGTCTGCCCGTACTGGCAAAGGGGCAAAGTGAGCCGTTCCAGCAGGTGTGGGGGGGAGGGGGGGGGGGGGGGGGGGGGCTGTCTCTGGCGCCACCATGGCCAGTAGCACAGAACCAACCATTCAGGTGATCCATGATAAGGCATGGCGCTGCTCAAGAGATCTGCATCCGCAGAGTATCATTCGGATTTCAATTTGCTGTGTTTTTTATCCGACTATCTTCGTGTCGACACACTGTTGATTCCTCTGTTTTAAGCGTGTGTATGTGTTGCGTTTTGTGGAAGTGTCAACACGTTCCGAGTGTGGCACCGAGCTTGGCACAGATGGGCTCCCTGTTTGTCGACGGCTCCTTCCACAGCGTGATACAGGACCGACCACAGGGAGAGAGAGACGCAGGGAGAGACTGCAAGAGGGGAAGAGAGGAAGCACTAGTGTGAAGGGACAAGTGTGTGTGTGTGTGTGTGTGTGTGTGTGTGTGTGTGTGTGTGTGTGTGTGTGTGTGTGTGTGTGTGTGTGTGTGTGTGTGTGTGTGTGTGTGTGTGTGTGTGTGAGACGTGTGCGTTGCGCTTTAGGACATCACATGGCAGATTCAACGGTGCAACAGCGTTCATTGAAACAGTGTTCACTTCCTGCACCGTTCACGTAACTTACATTCTGGTCGCTATTCTTTATTTATTTTGGTGCCAGCTGGGCGAGTGGCAAGTCTTGCAGCGTCTGCCCCACTGTTGATGTGTTTTGGTTCAACCCGATTCTTATCGAGACCTCCTCACCCTTATTGCAATCAACACTTAAGGCAAAGTCTCTTGTTGTTGTCCCTGCTTGCTGGAGTTTAGAAAGCTGGATATTTTAATTGCTCTAGAAACTCTAGAAACGCTAGTGAGACCCAGAGACAGATGTGATCCGTCTTTTTTTTTTTCTGTAGAGTTTACTTTCTACATTTGTGGAGGATTAGAGAATGGGAGAAGAGACGGACAGAGGCAGCTTCTTTACAGCAGAACTGCAGAGGAGCATCAATCATCAATTGAAATAATTGCACTGTTGCAGTAAATCAAAAAAATAGGAAATGGCATTTCTTGTGACAGATGGAAAAGGAGGCATCACTTGCAGGTGTTGATCAATCCTAAATCAAATTGGTGGGCAGGAACGCACTTTCAGACGGATCAGGCTTTAGCTTTATCCCCTTTCAGCCACGTGTGTGTGTGTGGTACAGTGTGTGGGGGGCAGAGAGAGGCAGCAGCCCTTGAGCAGTCATGCGGTGCAGAGCTGTTGTTCACCAGCTTGTGATTACCAGCTTCTTTTCCCCAGAATGGACGACAGATGTTGTTGAGGAATATCAATCTGCAGTTTTTTGGCATTCTGTAAAAACCAAACTGCAAGAATCTGTCAATTCAGGTTGTTTTTTAACTAGCGTTACTAATTGTCCCTGTTGAAACGTTTTTGCAACATGTTTGATTTACCAATGTGTGTGTGTGTGTGTGTGTGTGTGTGTGTGTGTGTGTGTGTGTGTGTGTGTGTGTGTGTGTGTGTGTGTGTGTGTGTTGACAAATGTCTATTCAAATGAGGGATTGTTTGGCCAATGCTGAGGCAGCCCACCAGCCGGCCCCTCCGTCAGGGGCCCCACCCTGCTGGGCAGGTGCAGCAGCAGCCCTGGCTGGCTCCTAATTGCTGCCCCTCGGGGAGGGGGGGGGGGGGTACGTCTGGTTGAGGTCCCAACCAGGGATCACCGAGATGCCCACCTTGTCAGACCAAAGGCCCCTCCTGCTCTGATATAATTGGTTGTCAGCCTCCTGGTGACATTTGGCACGCAAACACACGTACACTTTGAGACAGACAAACACCGGCACAGACACTGCCCTTTTAATCAGCCAGAGTAATCATATTTGTTTCAACCCAAAAGTCCATGGGAATGCTAGGATCAGAAATTCCCATCCGTCTCTGTATTAAACAATAATGCAGTTGTGGCTGTGACAGGTTTAATCTGTGATTTTTGGCATGTTGGATCTCGTTGAAAGGCTGTAACGGTTATTGGATTATAATCAATTGGGTGGATTTGAACAAAAAACTACAAAGCTATGGTTTGGACTAAAACCCAAGGGGCTGTATTTTTGACACGCATGATAGTTATATATCTTTCTGTGTGCAACCGTTTTCTGTTGCTTTTGAACTCTCTCTCCCGATGTCACTCATCTGACACTTTGTCCCCATCTGACACTATGCCCTCTGTCCGGCTGGAAGTTTGAATCCTGATCCTGCTTGATTCTTTAGCAGTGTTATGCATTTGGCTAGACCAAGGTCCTTAATGCTCAAGGTGTGATTCAGGTGCAGTTTGTGTTACGTGAAAGAGGATCAGGGAGAAAAGGGTTTGGTGCGCGAGAGAGAGGGTGTGGGGGAGAGAAGGGGGAGGAAAAAGATTGTACAGGAATAAGCTACGGCGCTCCTCGTCTTTTACTCCTTTGATGGGCCTGCCGTTGCCAGCTGAATCCTTTTCAAGCATGCGTTGCCTGGTTACCGTGATCCAAAGAGGAGGGGGTTGCGGTTGGTTAGTGTTCAACCCAAGCCTGACACCCGCCGCCCTCCTCAACCCCTTCGCTCTGTTTTGGTTTATTTTCCGAGAGAAGAGAACCCTTTCTGAGATTATGTGGTCCTCAACGCCCTACTGTCGAGTTCATTAATCTCACTCACTCACTCACTCACTCACTCACTCACTTGTACACATGTCTTGACTTACACTCTCCTTTACTCACACTCACACTCTCTCTCTCCAGGGTCAGTGTAGTTCAATAAGAGACATCTGAAAATAAGAATCAGAAACCTGAGCTGGTCGGTAGGTCTGGTCATTTTATAAAGGTAACACGCACGCGCGCACACGTGCCCCTAGCCCTCCGAGTTGGATGGAGCCCAAAAGTAATCTTGTTTTATTACTGTTGTCCACAAATGTCACTTCATCTGCCAACCTTCTTTTTGTTTTGCCATTCCACCAAATGGGATGGGACGTGGGAGTTAAGGATCCTGTCACAGTCGAGGTTAGATTGGTTCTCTCATCACTGCCCTGCGCTGGGGGTCTGAGCTCTGATGACAGATGAGGAGGCCCCCCCTATTTTCCCCTTCACGGCACAGGAAGGGCTGCTCAGGGAGGACGGACCTCCCGGACCCTGGGAGTGATTGATTTTTGTCGACGTCAACGAGTTTGTCGTCGTCGCATTTAACATTTTTTGATTAATAAGTTTGGGATCCATCAAATGTCTGCACATGAAAAACATACAGAAACAATAAGAATGCAGAAAAAAATGCAATTTGGTGTGTGTTAAAATGGCAGATATCATGATTGTAACTTCTTGAGTTAAGGTGTCTGATATGAAGTCTCCATCCATATCTGGAGCCACAGTCACAAAATACAGTTTGCATCCTTCAAATTTAGAGCACTGCGTACCCACCTTGCTTGAAGCCACTACGCCCCCTTAGCAAATAGAAAAACTAAACATGACTGACCCATGGATGGCGAATCCAGTGGATGAAGTGTGTGCAGTGGACCATATGGAGTACAAATGTAGTGCAAACCATATTGTACCTTTTTTTGTTGTTTCTTTTTTTTCCCTTTGATTGTGTGAAATTGTTCTGTTCCTTAACGTTTCTATTTTTAAACCCAACGCTCCGTGTGATCATTTTAGGATGGGATGTGCTTTAGAAAACAAAGAGCACTTGTTATTCAGGTACCAGCTGTCGCACACCATGTGATTTCATCTTTTTCTTTTTGTCATTTTTTTAAATCTCCATCTGTCTGTTGGAAGTTACAAAGTAAATAGCGACACCTAATACTGAATGGAGATATTAAAGCTGTATCCTCCTATGAGTTAAAGGCAATGGCCAGTTCTGGATTGATCTTGTGTGTGCATTTGTTGTGTTTTTGTGTGTGAATGGCTGTTGACAGTTGAGTGATGTTTTTCATTATTTTGGCTTGATGTTGCGTTTCACTGCAATAAGGACAGAACCCAAGAAGTGTTTCGGTTTGGCGTTGTTGACCGTGTGCGCGTGTGTAAACACAAGTGTCTTTCAGCGATGTTCCTTCCCACCACTGAGGCTGGTTCCTATGACACCACAACATCCTATTGACCATATTCGCAAAGCACTTATCTCCCAAGATGTGCATGAGAACCACGCATCATGAATGACCGAGGGAGAGTAAACGCTTCGGTTTACTATTCAATCATGGTAACCGACTCATCCCGATTTATAAAAGCAAAAAACCCTTCTGCCTACTACACCGATCCCTCTGGGAGTTTCTGTCACCTTACAACACAGAAATAGCTCTGATCAATCCCCCTCGCAGGCTACGGACGGCAGCGCTCCTCCAGATGGCTCAGCGGCTGCTTATCGCTTCACTGGCTTCCACTCCAATCTCCTTTCAAGCACACATCTTGTGATGATACCACCAACATCACAAAGAAGGCTAACTGTCTCCTGAGCACCGCCGGGGCGGCTGTCATGTGACCACCTGGTGGTAAGAGGGAAGGGTTTAAAAATGGTTAGGATGAGGAAGATGATGATGATGAGGATGATGATGCCCATCAGCCAGGGGGGCTGGACCTTCTCCTGGTCCTCTTACTCGGACTGGTGTTCTCACCCGGGGTCAGACGGTGTGCCAGGCGGCCAAGAACAGCTTCAGGGTGATTGGAGAAACAACTGCTTGCCGGTCCCCCAGCATTAACAGTGGTTTATGCCTGTTTTCAGTGGTAGCCAGTGTGCGCTGGAGGGCTTCACTGGAGCCTGTTGGAGCTTGTGATTAGATCACTTCTTTTTTTTCCCAGCATGTATTGTTCAAGTTAAAGTAGAAAAGTTAAAAGCTGCAAGTAAGCGATCATGAAAGTTTTGAAGGACTGGCCCACATTGAAAAACATGTCCCCTTGAGGTTGAACACTTCAACACTAAATGTGTTAATTTACATTCTTCAATGTGGACGGAATCTATTGTGTTGGCCTTGGTCCTTAAGCAATGAATTCCAAGTAACTTAACTATGAGTCCTATCGTCTTTTACTATTTCATTCTAACCTTGGCCTTCATTGTCAATAGGGTCTTTGCTATCATTCATCCTTTCTATTTTCAAGCTGTCCTCCACAAATCACCCACATCTGATCGGACTCAGGACTGAACACTCTGGTTGCAGTGAGCGTTCAGGCCTTGACGTCTGCTCATGTGCCTTGTGCTTCTGGGTTAAGTGTACTATCAGTTATTGCTATATACACTGTAGATTAAACAATATTTCACTGCGGAGTGAGCACAGATAATTCCCTATACACATCGGTTCCTAATTTATGGCTCAGGTTACGATAGGTGAGGGACCAAATTAATGATGCTGTCTGCGTTTCCATGGTAACTTTGTTTGCTGTCATGGAGACTAGCAGAAATGGGTTGGGGCCAAAGTGGTCCATAGACTTGGCCGGTGCCTGGATGTTGCATGTCATTACGCTTTACACACACACACAAACAGACACGGAGAGAGAGGGAGAGCGAGAGAACAAGCCTAACCTTATGTTCACTCCCATCCCGCATCCATCGAACAATGGTTTGCTCCTTGTCCCTGCTCTGCCTCATTTCCTTTGCACTTCCTGAAATGCAGGAAATTGTGTGCGTTCTCCCCAGGGGACAGAGAGTGTGTGTGTGTGTGTGTGTGTGTGGAGAGGGGGACCTCGCTCTGCGGTAACAAAGGTCACCTTACACAAGGAGAGCCATTCCTAAAGGTTCCCACTTTCCCTGCATATTGAATAATTAATGGCTCATCTTTACACTTCTATTCATAATAAAGTGCTCCAATTCCATGAGCGATGGCTGCTGCTCGGGTGATGCTAGTGATAAATGTGCTCTGAAAATGCAGATTCTGATAACTGGACGGACACAAACACATGCACACCTCTAATTGGACGTGCACATGCATCCTTCACAAAGGGTCACATTTCTTCCTAAACTCAGTCAAAGACATCTTCTCCGCCCACATCATGGAGGCGTGTGTGTGTGTGTGTTCGCATGTCCTCCTGTGGTCCTTGAAGTACCGCTCATGCACAATAGGACGGGCAGTTCAAAAGACTCTGAAGACAATGTGTCCCGTTTCAAAGGAGCCCGGACACAACGTGGATCTCTCCTTTTCTGCTCTCCCTTACCTTTTAAGGACATGAACGGCCCGTTTTGTTCGAGATACAATTTCAGGAGGTGCAGGATTGTAACTGAAATGTGAGGTGGGCACTAGGCCATCATAGATGGACGACACAAACCTTAATATGGACATTTATTTTGAGATGATTGTTCATTTATTTAGTCGGTGTCGCCCAGGCTCTTTCCCTCTGACACTGCCTCTTTCTTTCTCACAGTACTCTACTCCTTCCTCTTACTCTCTTTATCTTTCCTGTCCATGCAGTTTATCCAATTCTCTTCTTCACACTGTGGGTGTTGGTCTTGTTCAACCTCTTCCTGTTTCACTGATGTCATCCATGGAACCACCAAGGGGGTGCAGCGAGGGGGGGAGATGTGACACACACACACACACACACACACACACACACACACACACACACACACACACACACACACACACACACACACACACACACACACACACACACACACACACAGAGAGAGAGAGAGAGAGAGAGAGAGAGAGAGAGAGAGAGAGAGAGAGAGAGAGAGAGAGAGAGAGAGAGAGAGAGAGAGAGAGAGAGAGAGAGAGAGAGAGAGAGAGAGAGAGAGAGAGAGAGAGAGAGAGAGAGAGAGAGAGAGAGAGAGAGAGAGAGAGAGAGAGAGAGAGAGAGAGAGAGAGAGAGAGAGTCGTCAACGTGTTTGTGTTGGCTGCTTCTACCATCCTACCTCATAAGGTTAAGATCAGCTCCTGGACTGCCCTGTTATGATTTGGTCTCTGCTTAGCCCACCTGATGGCAGTCGATGAGATAGATAGAGAGATAGATATACATAGATATCACTTTCCTTTTTTAGATTAACTGATTGAATTAGGAATGTGTTAATGACCTTTAGACACAATTATTGCTATTAGGCAAAATTATTTTTGGCAACATCCTGATTTATTATTATGATGATGAATAAATGATGGTATTCTACGTCGTCGGCTTCTTAAGACAGACTCCTGCTGGTGGATAACTGACACTGCACATGGCCATATGCAAGTCAAAGAGCATTGAGTTTAGGCGATATGTCTGCGGTGTCTTTTTACAGAAAAGCACACGTCTCCTCCCCGCTGGCCGGTCATGTGTTGAGGTGTGGAGCTCCAACCGGGTGCCCTTTGGCGTTCCCTGGGTGCTCCCTGGGTGCCGTGTGCACGGGCCCTGATTTAACACAACCCGTGTTTGCTCAGAGCATCGATTGCACAAACGGCTGTTTGTAGAGAACTCTTTAGTGACACATCGCTGGCGAGTAAACGGCTCTCCACATTTTAATCGTGGCTGTTTAAATACAGGGCGCTGAATCCATTGGCTCATTTTCCAATCCATGATCATGGTTTGTTCATCGCCTGCCTACTCATGGAGAGTGTTCTGTTCCCTTTGTTCTTCAGTTAATTCAAAATAAATTGTGACACAATATGAATGCGTAATTCAATGGCACACTGATGCCATTTGAGCAGTTACTACGGTTTTTGTTTTACCTCAGTTGGTTTGAGTTAAGTGAAAAACTACTTCCTCAACGATCGATCTACCTTGACCGTCAGTGTGCACAGAATAGATACACGGAAACTGGAATTTACCAGGTTGGGCTCTGGTTTAACCACACATGCCGGGGACTGACGGTTCCCGAGGCCATGCACTCAGCCCCACAGTGTCTTTGATTGGTCAAATGCAGATTTGATCAATGTGTGTCAACTCTGGAATGTCCCTTTTTTAAATCATATTTTTTCGCTCGGCTTTGTCTTCCTGCGTCTAAAACGTCTCTTTTCCCTCTCCCCCCTCCAGACCTTCCTATGGAGTACAACCCCTCGGACCACCCACGTGCCAGCACCATCTTCCTGAGCAAGTCGCAGACGGATGGTAAGTAACCTCGGCACCGCTCTGCAGAACCTCAATGTTCACCTTTTCGTCTGCCAACGTCCCTTCTCGTCCTCATTCAACGCCCAGCGCTCTCTCTCCGTTACCGAGCTGGTGTTCGCAGATCCACAGTTGGAGATGAGTTTTTATGGATTTCCTTGTGGAAATGATACACTGGCCGGCACTAATCCACACCTATCACTGTATTTAGACATTCATGACACAGTTGGGCCTTTTCATCATACTCTATAGACCAGAGGATTCAAAACAAAGCACAGAAAAGTAACATTTAAGTATCAGTTCATGCTATTTACACGTTTAACGCAATAATAATCAATATCATAGGGATGCTTGATCCATTTTGATTCTGTTATTCTGTTATATCACAGATAGATAATACACTGTTTTATTCTGATAAGTTAATTATATCCGATTAGTAGAGCCTATAATTGAAACCTTGCATCCCTTGGCTTAACAATAGGGCCTAACCAGCACTGCCGACGTTGTCATGCTCACAAAGTAGAATTTGGGCCCCTGAGTGCAACCTGGCCTTGTAGATTAGGGGGCCAAACCGCAAACATGTCGTCGATGGTTTGGTACATTTTCAGTGTCAGTGGATAACAGTATTATGGTAATTTGAAATGCATGTTCAGCTAGGGTTTCGGGAGGAGGTAAAATATCGACTGGTTTTAACACGAGAAATAACAACAAATATAATTCAACCAGAAACGTCAATAACATCAGTATTGTGTTGGAACAATACAAAGCAGCTAGGGGGATGGTCTCTATTCAACAGGCATTTGGATCATGCCGGTGGTTGTCTAGAAAGGGCACAAAGGCTAAAGCAATTAATGATAACAATTCAGGAATTTATTCTGCTTGGTTAACAACAATTGGTTGGTTGGCGCGACAGAGTGTAGCCTGCTCAATAAAAACAATGGAAAAGTTGAACGCGACACATTAAACCGTTCCTCACTGCTCCATCAAGCTCCCTCTGCACGTCTTCCTCCCAAAGAATGCAGAGGAACGTCTCCAACCCCTTCTTCGCCCAAGCAAGCGTTTTACGCGACATGTTCATTGTAGAGAATAATACCTCGAGGCTACTGTTTGTTTGTTTTTATCCCCACGTTGCCCGGAAGTGACGATTCTGTCGACCAATCAACGGAGGGGGTGTGTAGCTCGAATTTTCCGGCACCCTTTCAGGCGTCTCAGTACCCCAACGGAGGAGTACTGAAGATGAGGGCAAAACGAGTATGGCTCAGTCTGGGTCACGCCCACTTTTGGCGGTGGAAACGCAATCCGTGTCGCACCTTTGTGAACCATACCCTGTAGTGGAAACGCGCCATAAGAAGCAGGTTGTTATGGGTTGTCGTAAAGGCTGAAAAGAAAATGCATTTTAGTGCGTCCCTGCTATATAGAATTACAATCAGGATGAAAGAAAAAATAATACGTTATAAATCAACAATTCACTCACTGATCTCTAATGGCGTGCATATTACGACCACCATAAAAATGCATGCCAATTTTCTCTGGGGCAGACAAGGTGTGTGTGTGTGTGTGTGTGTGTGTGTGTGTGTGTGTGTGTGTGTGTGTGTGTGTGTGTGTGTGTGTGTGTGTGTGTGTGTGTGTGTGTGTGGTGTGTGTGGGGTCCTTTGAAGCTGCCGTCTTTGTACTTTGAATGTGCAGGAATGATGTATGCTGCACAGCTCCCCTGAAAGGTGTAAGGCAGTATCATTATGCACAACCAGGAAAGGCGAGGGAGGTAATCCACTCTGTGTCGTTTTCGGCACTTTGTTTGTTTACCGATGCTGAAATCCCAAACAGGTCTCTCAAAAATTCCCCCTACTCTATAAGCCCCGGCGGATTTAAAAACCCAAAAGGGGAAAAATATGCCGTTTGTTGAGGAAACTGTACCAGTCAATAATTGTGTGGCAACAAACAGCCTATCCATAGCGTGTCCTGTGGATTTGAATACCAATGTTGCAGCCAAGGGGAGAGAGATTTTGATATTCCAGCCATCCATCCACACTTTTGAGGCAACAATTTGGAATGTTGTTTTTTCAGGGGCGGTGCCCAGCAGGAGAGGTGAGTACGTGTGCACCGCTTTGTGGGGCAAGTTTTCGGTGGGGCAACTAGGCCCACTCTGTGTTTGGGTGTTTCAGCTTGAACCCTCGGTTGAGCCAGGCTATGTCAGCCCGTGCGCTACACCCAGCCCGTCTCCTGTCAGCAGCCTGCGTGCATTCGCCTGCTCCAGTGGCCGAGCACTGTTGTGTGCATGTGTCAGTGAGAGTGTGAGTGTGCGCTATGCGTGGTGGAGATATTATGAACAGCGAGCCCGAGTCACCTCATTGTTTGACTTTTAAAGACACGGACACACACACGGACACACGCCCACCGCCTGTGTCACAGTGATGGGCAGAACAACACATCATCATTATGTGTTGTTCTATTTTGGTTCTATATAACCTATAGGCTCTCTCGCTGCTTTTTATAATGGTGTGTGTGTGTGTGTGTGTGTGTGTGCGCGCATTATGATCTGGGTTGCATAATGTTCCATCACACAATAATTTATGATGCACACTTTATTAATAGGAAGATAACAGAAAAGAAGCGAATTGCTTGAGTGAGGGCAACTTCACACCGGGGTTAGTGAGATGGCTCTCGAAAGTTGTGCAGTGCCTTCAAAACACAAGACACGTTTTTTCACATCTTTATCAGAGCGAGTGTGAGAGAAAAGGTGAGAGACGAAAGGATATTGAGTTGAGTGTGTGTGTATGAGAGATTTTGTGCTTTGCCAGCAATCTTAGTCATGCCCTTGTGTGTTCACCACAGCAAACACGGACGGATAGACACTTGTTAAATAAATACACACACGTATACACACACACCTTCACAACCTTTAAGTCATCCAACGGCTGTTGCCACATTTCCTGCGAAACCGCATGGCACACGGTGAAAATGAGCTCAGTCTTTCTCCGAGGCACACAAATCATCAGGTCCACTGAGCACAATTAACCTCACAAATTACATCTTTCCCAGTGAGGCAAACCATTTTCTTGGAGCATGAATCTCCCTCTTAAGAATACAGTATTCTCCCTCGACCCTTTAACATGGAAACTGTGTCGTTGCAACAGAGTTGACGCAGAATCATTAAAACCATAACAATGAATCATCTCAATTGTTGCTTTACTCCCAACGCTCTGACCGTTATATTCCGCTTGTGGAATTGGTGGACTCTTTATGTTTTCATTAATTTCACATTCAGGACGCCCACAGCATCTGTTGCATAATGTTGGCGGAATCTAGTGGCTGTCTCTGCATTAATACCTTCAGACGGTTAGCATCTCTTCACCCAGAGATCAGCCAAGGCTTCTTGTCTCTGCGTGAGGATGCCCTTGCCCTCTGCTGCGCCCTGTTTGCGAGGGTGGGGTACTGCATCTGTCAAGTATTTGCATGGCATGTCAACACCGAGTGGCACTGTTGACTTTTTCCATTCTCCTTTTTTCCAGTACGAGAAAAACGGAAGAGCCTTTACATCAATCACGTGAGTATAATACAAGAGGGCCTTCCAAGCCTTGTGTTTTCACCAAAGTAAAGGATTTTGTAAAGATGGCACACTTTCGTAAAGATGGCACCACAATATAGTTGGTTGTTTTGTGTTCATCTTTTTAAAACACTTGTTTTAATTGTAATTATTCCCACTAGTTTTGTCGGTGAGGGTATTAATTGTACTTTCCTTGTTTTATTTTTTTAGTTCACGCACATTTCGGAAAATAAGGTAAAGTATGACCGGAGTTACCCCTCAAGCCCCCGTCCTCCCCATCCCTCCCATGTTTCCCCCCTTTTCTTTAGGGTTAAGCTCCTAACGTCCACACCTCTTAAATCTCTCCTCACTGTGTCCCTAGCAACACATGCATGATGTCATTGCCGTCTCCTCAGCGTCCAACTCCCTTCACCTTCAGCATTTGATGAAGACGATTGATTTGAATGTGCGAATGTCGCTTGACATTCGAGAGTTGGAACTTTCAGGTTTAAATTGTAATAGAATATATTTTTATAGGCTTTTTATGGTGGAAAACATCTGTCTCTCTATTTATGTGTTAATCAGCATTTAGTCCATAGTGTCATCTTACTTACACAACATCGTGTGTGTGTGTGAGTGTGTGTGTGTGTGCGCGTGTGCGTGCCCTTATCTTTATTGGCTTACTGTACGTGTTTGTGTTTTTCCGCACGTGGGTGTTTTTCCCACTTGACAATTTTTGTGTGTGTTTGCAGCAAAATCCGGGCCCCATGAGACGGAAGTACAGCTCCTGTTCCACCATATTCCTCGATGACAGCACCGTCAGCCAGCCCAACCTCAAGTACACCATCAAATGGTAAACAGCCCCGCTGCTGTCCCCAGCCCCCTCGCCTTGTGCACACACACACCGCTCCGCAAAGACTATGGATCCAGGTTGAGTTTCGCTGTGTCACTATCCCGATGGCAGAAAAGTAAAGTGTCTAAAGTTTTGTCCTTTTTCCTTTCACAGTGTATCCCTCGCAATATTCTACCACATAAAAAACAGGTAAGCAGAAATCTGTCGCAATCACTATTCTCATCTTTCCATTCTGTTGGCAAAGGAAGCAGAAAACTTCCTTTTGCAGAAAGTAAAAAGGCAAGCAGAAAGTAGAAGTTGAAAGGTTCTGCGCATACACTGAAGGAATATCACCCACCGGCCTGACCGGACAGTCCTGAATCAGACGGCAGACAACACGCACTATCGTCAGTGGTGGCCACCAATTACAACCACCCATGGTAACAGACCTTTGGTGGACCAGAATAGTCTCACCTAGAGACTTGTGTCCGAGCGACGGGCTTAAATGTCAACCCCTTGAACTGCGCTGGCATTCTAGCAGAAACACAGAGATGGAAAGCGGGAGGCCATGAACTCTGAGTCAGGCCTTCACCTTCTCCAGCGATCCCTAATCTGAAGGCTGTCTGTGTCTGTCTGTCTGTCTCTGTGTATGTCTCTCTTTCTCTGTCACCACTGTGTCGAGTTCTTCCGCTGTCCCCTTGCTCTATCTTTCTTGCTCTCTCTCTCTCTGTCTCTTTCCTCTCTGTCTCTCTTTCTCTTATTTGTCTCTCTCTCTCTCTCCTCTCTCTCGGTTTCTCAGGCTCTATCTCTCTCTCTCTCTCTCTCGCTCTCATTCTCTCATTCTCTCATTCTCTCTTCTCTCTTCTCTCTTCTCTGTGTCTCTCTCTCTCTCTCTCTCTCTCTCTCTCTCTCCCCCCTGTGTGTGTGTTTCTGTCTCGTCTCATTGGCCCTCTCTCAAGGGACATGGGCGTTCGAGACATAGGTAAATGGCATTTTAAACGTCTCAATCTGCCGGCCCACAGGTTGTCCTCTCCGCTGGGATGAGAGGCGGTCGCGCTTCATGCTGATCCCCTCTTGACTTAACCCTCCTCCTCTCTCGCCCTCCCTCCCTCCGTTCTCTCTCCCTTTTGCTTCGGTCGTGTACAGAGAACTGGAATCCAGAATGGTGCAGGATATCTTCGACGAGAAGCTCCATCCGCTGTCGGTAAGATCTTCTGTTGTTTTCTCCCCTCGAAGATGAAGCCTGGGACGGCTTGTAGAACATCAAGGCCAAGGGTCAGGACTGACTCACACGGGTCGCGGAAATGGGGCAACAGTAAACCCTTGTGTGTGACGAACAGTGTTTTATTTCTTCATCCCGAAAAGGTCCTCTTGAATTCTCATGAACATTTCTGTCGTTAAATCTGACTGTATGCCACCATTGCTGAATATAATAATGTATGTGTAATGAAATATACCCACTTTACATTCATACACATACTTGCCATACTATAGTCTTAGCAGGGTAAACATAGTTATCGTTTTTATTTTATAAAGTAATTCATAATGGGTGCATCTCATTAGTTGTCAGAGCCCCAGCATGGATGCTGTCAAGTAACCCAACCGTTTTCTAAATTGTTGCTAGGCCTAACTGACCTATCAATTCCACTCATGATTAGTTTGATAAACCACACCTGTGTCTATCCTCAACTTGCCATGGACTCACATTCACCATGGACCAGCTAACTTGCTACATAAACCTAGCAGAGCCATAATTTGTGTTATGAGAGACAGCTGTGATCCTATGATGACACCTCTGCCAAAAAGGGTCTATTCCTGATTTGCTAGTTAGGTAAAACCAGGCTTCAAGTAGTTTATTAGACCCGTATAAAAACAAAGGCATCTCTCATAACATTAATTATGGGTCAGTTTGATGGGGGAATGGTAGTGCACCAGTATAGAACCCAGTCGTCAAGCAAATAGATATTGACCCTGCTGGTACTAGGAGAGACATAAATAAGGCTGACCTAACAGGAGCAAAGGGCTACATTGAATAGAAGGACGTTTTCTGACCTGGTTAACACCGCTCTCGATCTGCCCACGCCTCGGATTATTCTAGAAGACTGAGGTGCCGCAGGACTATGAGAAGCACAACCCCGAGCAGAAGCAGATCTACCGCTTCGTCAGGACGCTGTTCAGCGCCGCGCAGCTCACCGCAGAGTGCGCCATCGTTACACTGGTGAGTGTGTGTGTCTGTGTGTGTGTAATCCCTGGTGTTGGAATCCGTGAATTAAGGCCGGAGCAACTAAACAACTTAAAGAAGAGTTGAATCGGCGAGGTAACTCATTTTATACGAGTCATTCAACTCTTCTTTAAGTTGTTTAGTTGCTCCGGCCTTAATTAAAGCGGCATTAATAGTCGCCGTCTGTGAGGGGCACCGCTTTTATAGTGGAAGTTATAGTTGGCGTTTAGTGAGGGGCACATCTTTTATAGTTGCTGTCTGTGCGGGGCTTCGACATTCGGATGTGTGCGGCAGAAGAGCCGTCGCCGTGGGAACCGTGCACCAGGGCCGTTTCCGTCGTTCTGCTACGGATGGACTAGCACCCCACCTTTGCTATCAATATTGTAGAATCAGATCCATTCCACAGCAAGGTCTTCAGAAGGCCCTCTCCTCGTTCTGACGGGCCACTCCAAGCCCGTACCCCAACATAAACCCCGTCGCTCCTTCTCCCTTCCTCCCTCACATATCTCATGTCACTGATATGTTTATTCTCTTGACCACACCCCCGACCCCACACTTCTTTACATAACCCCACCCTTTGCTATTTGTCTGCCCTGTCTCCACCTTTCGTTCATCTGCCTAGAAACATTTCTTTATGACCCCCTTCCCCCGAGTGCTTGTCTTTGACGCAGACACCTGGCCGAAGAGGTCACCCTGTGTGTGTGTGTGTGTGTGTGTGTGTGTGTGTGTGTGTGTGTGTGTGTGTGTGTGTGTGTGTGTGTGTGTGTGTGTGTGTGTGTGTGTGTGTGTGCGCGCGTGTGCGTGCTTTTAATATGACGTCTTTGCACACGTGCATACACAGACACACATACCGGGCGGCATGCATTGCTTCCCCGGTCCCTCCAGTAAAGCAGTGGCATGCTCTCTGTAATTGAATAGTGCTATAGGCGGCTGCTTCAAGGCTTAGCTTAGCTTCCAACGCTAGCTCTAGACAAGAAGACTGTAAGGAAGGGTTTTATTCCCCTTCTTCTTTCTCATTGCCACACTGCTGAGGGTGTATCCAGTTCCTCTTTTTGGTTTTGTTATTCCTCTTTTGGCTGCTAATTTTGTTTTTCCATGTCTTCACTAGCTGTGTATTTCCCCGTAGTGCTCGCCGTGTAATCGTACACGCACTGGCTGCCTCACAAGTAAAATCAAACAGAGCAAGACGTTGTGTAGTCCCCCAATCTCGGTCATCGTCTGGAGACCGTATTGGTCTCCCACGTCCGTACATTGTGAATGTATCGATGCTGCCACCATAGTGGCCTCCCTTCAGAGCGCCACCCGACTGTGTGCCTAATAGGGGCCAGGATGCATTTCATTCACATGTACACATGGCTTTGATCAATTCAAAGTAAACACGGATGCCTTTTAGTCAAGCCCGAAAGGTGCGGCGACATGTTGAGGTTCACGGTGAAGCAAGTTATTGTCTTAAGCCCCCGGCCGTGATGCTGGCAACCACTGCAAAGGATTTCTGATCCGTCTTGAGCATGACGTCAACGTACCCATTCACCGCCGCAACCCCTGACTGTGCCAGTTTGTGTCATTGTGCCCCCCCTCCCCCAACTGACACAACTGCTATTGCATTCATATTACCAAGCGTGCTCTGCGGCCCCCTTTGCCAAAGGCTATTTTGAATCCCTTTTCTTCTGCCCAGTCCCATGTATATGTGTGTGGTGCGTTGGATAAACCATTGGGCCCCAACGGTGGCAGGTTGGCAGTGTGTTGCTGTTTGGAACACGTCCCAGCCAAGCAACACTGAAGCCCGTTAGCCAAGTGAACCCTGCTGCTGCTACTGTGTGAGCCTGCAGCTCTGTCTTCACATGACTACAACACACGTACATCACGAATCAAGAAGCTGCCTTTTCTGCTCTCTGTGCCCAGCTTTTTCTGGGGGTTTTTAAACAGCTTTTTACAACAATGTCTGTTTGAGTCTGCTTGAACCACACACACCTTTTGCTCTCCGTGAAACCACTTTGATACACATTTCTGGCTTGTTTTATTGAACATAAAGTCTGTAATACAAGAATCAAGACAGAACCATTAGCCAACTGAACCGGAAAATCTCGGTACAGTTTTAAATATTGCGATGCTGAAGACGTGCTGTCGAGACATGTTTCTATTGATTTATTTATTCGCTTTCCTGTGAAAGTTGTGAAGTTACTTTCGTTAGCAACACATTTATGGTCTTGGCAGCGCTATGAGCCACTGTGGAAATGTGACAGGCTGTTGCTCTGTAAAATGTTTGAAAAAGGGAATTGTTCTCCAGCAACAACAACCAAACACTTGCCCAAAGATGATAACAGTGATGGTAAGAAACCAAAATAATTTGGAGCCCAACACAAGGCTGGCCTGTTCGGCTTGGACCTCCAGGGGGCCTCATTCTGTGATCTGAGGGTGGAGATGGGGAGAGACGGCAGGAGCGGGAGACTGTGGTTAAAAAACAAAAGACTGAAAAATAAATGAAAAAGTCTGACTTCTTTCATTTCTTGTTCAGTCTTGGGTTTTTATGAGGGAGCTAGTGGGGGCTGGTGGGGGTAGCTGCGTTTCATCAGCATCTGCAGTTGGAGCCGAGGGGTTGGAGGCTTGGATTTATGCTGTATATTTTATCCAGCGAGTGGGTGGGAGACTGCACTGTGCCCAACAGTCAGAGAGCCCAGAACCCTAATTACCAAACAAGGCAGAGGGACGGGAGCTGCCAGCTCACCCCCTCGTTCAACGACATCGATTCACACTGGGAATGTGCCATCAATGCCTTTTGACACTGCTGCACATCATTTTGAGTCTTTGTTGTTCGCCAGCTTCTTTCATTTATGCAGTATTCCATTAAACAGCATGTGTATTGAGTTAGATTGGCCACAGCCATTGCTAAATGGAGAAGACAAAAGGGGTGGTAGGGGGGGGGGTTGGGTACAAGCTGCCTGAAATCCCAAAGCAGGTTTAGAATGTGTGTCCTTTAATCCCACCTGTCCATTTTTACTCCAATCAGGGTTCAACCCCGGACATTCTTAAGGGAATGCAATTGCATGTATGCAAACGATTGCTGTGGACACATGGCTGACATTTTAATTTTGAATTAGGATGCTTTTACTGTATTACTAGGATCCAACGATGACATTAAACGTGAAAAGTGGAAAATTAAAACCAGAATGACTAAAATTGAAAAGAGGAAATTGCAATTCAATGTGAGATGAAAAGGTGGTCATTTGAAAACGAGAACTTAAGAAAATGCATTTTAAATGTAAAATGACCTCCATAGTGAAATGGTTCAAATTGAGATGGATGAGGAAGTGACAGTTTGGACCCCCCCCTATAGGTATATCTGGAGAGGCTGCTGACATACGCGGAGATCGACATCTGCCCCGCCAACTGGAAGCGTATCGTCCTGGGAGCCATCCTGCTGGCGTCCAAGGTCTGGGACGACCAGGCGGTCTGGAACGTGGACTACTGCCAGATCCTCAAGGACATCACCGTGGAGGACATGTGAGGCCAGACGCCCCCTGCACACACACATGGGCTGTGTGCATACACACACACGCATCGGCATTCACATACAGATACACGCGCAGTCGCGCACACACCACTCATGCATCATGTGCATCACACACCCAGACAGACACACCTTTATGCTGTACAGATGCTTCACATGCAAGCTCGCACCACGCACGCCAAACACATGCGCACACATACACACGTAGCTAGGTGGCGGCAAAATTTCACAGCTGACATGGTTGCCAATCTCCTCATCATCACTTCTTCACGGCATGTTAACATAGCCATAAATAACTTAAAGCTGAATTATCCCCTAGCTGAGCAGTGAGTTCACCTTAGTTTGAGTGAGTTACTTAGTCTTGCCGCTCCTCTGTATGCGTGTTCTTTTTGCAACCGCGTCTTGGGTTTTCAAAGAGCCCCTAGTTGGGAGCTGACTCCTAAAATAGGGAAATCAAAAAGCTGCTAAAGCTCAGCCTCCTCGACAGGGTTTGTTTGATCCTGGGACACAAGTAGGGCTGAACGATTAATCAAACTCAAACCGGATGATGGAGATCAGTAAGACTGTATTTATTCTTCTTTTACAACTCAATTGTTAAATAAAGATGTTATAATATATGTGTATATGTTGTATAACAAGTAAGGCATGAATTCATCTCAACACATAGGCCTTGCCTAAAGGAAAGAGCAGTTTATTGGTGGAGGAATTAGAATTAACCAACTTAAAAAATATATATTATAAGCCTGGTGGTTAAAAATCGCATACTAAATCGCAATCGCATTATTGGTTGAAATAATAGCAATTCTATTATTTCCCCAAACCGTTCAGCCCTAGACACAAGCAGCCTGAGTCCGGGCGATCGGTCACCCCCGCTATACTTGCTGCCCACACGTGTGCAGCTACCGGAGCACGTCGCCACTGGAATCCCGCGGGGGGTATTCTAAGGTGGAAGGCGACTCCACGGGCGTGCTGCCACGCGCCTGTCACCTCTGACCCCTGGGCTCCGAGAACAACCAGCCCGCCCGCCCGTCATTCCCAGTCCGTCACCCTTGCGGCTCTCCCCTTTCCCGCCACTCAGCCTAGTCCTCGCTCCCTCTCTGCCCCCTCCCAGCCACGTAACGTGTAACTTCAGGTGACATCTCTGTAGAGATAGGGTTTCAACCTTTTTACTAAAAGGGAGATTTTACCAAAAATGTGCCGAGGGGCCCGTGGCAATCGACCAGGAGGTCGGATCCCGATTACATCTGTCTTATCGCACCTGACCTGATCCTGCACTAACCCCTTTAGACGCAAACCCCCTTAAGGACATGGCGACTCAACTTAATTACGGGATCCCAGCTGTCCAAACACCCCTCCCCCCCGAACCCTGAGGCCGACCGCCTATGTAACCAAGTATTGTTTCAAAGCTGTCTTTAAATATCACTTAAGAGGTGCTGGATTGTGCCTATAAGTATGGGTGTATATCTCTATCTCCATCTCAATCTGCCCCTCCCTCAGTCCCCTCTTACCTGGTTTATTTTTACTCGCCCGTGAAAGAGCAGGGTTCTAACACCCACGTTTTGGCTCTTAACCTCTTCTTCGGGCCCCAAGGTTCTCCCCAGAGTCCTTCCTTGGCCTTATTCTCTGTTGGTCTACCTAGTTGCTGGACTAAACACTCTCTGGTTCTGGTGTGTCTGGACACTGGATCCTCTGGGAGATCCATACCCCCCCCCCCCCCCCCCCCCCAAGAACCTGGAGACTCGTGTTCTTATCTGGTGGGTAGTCAGATGGAGATTGAAATGAGACAAATGTATTACAGATAGACACCCTGTTAGTTGAGACATCCAGTGTTGTGCCTGAACGCGTTCATGAACTGGTTCATATTTTGGGCCAATGTGAACTGAACGTACTGTATTACTGCCTGATGAACGTGACACTGAACTCGTTCATTCTGGTGTCTGTGAACGGCGCGCTCACTCGGTTTACCTTCGTTCAATAGGGGGGTTATTTGTTTTTCAACACGGCGGATGTGCCCGCAGAACGCCGGGTTGTTTGACTGGTTTCCATGGTTATCTCTAAGCGGTTAATTTGCAGTTGCGGTGTTGTCAGCTTACTGTTACATTGAACTGTAATCAAAAAACGCGGTTATATGCTATAGACCCTATAGTATCTGTCGTTTAAAGGCTGGGACGCATTTCAAATTATAAATATGTACACTTTATGTTGAAAGTATAGAGCATCGCGATTCCCATTGAAACAAATACTGTGGTGATTATTCTTCAAAACGAGAGCTGTTAAATTGTGAAAAATTAATTAAACTGAGACGAATTTCGAATTATAATTATGTACAATCCATAACGTTAGCTCTCTGGCTCATAGCTCAGCGGAATAGAATACCTCCTAGAATCATTGCTTGTTGGCCCGGAAACGGAAAGGGGGCCTGTTTACTTTTGGTTGTAGTCTTTTTGCTCGGTTCTCCGTCTCAACCGTAGGGCTAGAACCGAGCAAAAAGACTGCAACCAAACGTAAAAATTTGCTTTACTCTTCCGGTCAACGAGCAATGAGTCTCCCAACAGAAATCAATGGGATTTACAAAATGCGCTAAATGTCCAATAAAACACAATAGAAACTGTATTTCGCTACGATACTTCATTCAACCACTCTATTTCATCCTAGACAAACCACAAAGGGGGCTCAATGTTCGAAATACCGGAAAAAAATAAAGCTCACAGCAACATATTGAAAAAAGGAACTATGAACTAGTTCACGTAGAAAGTGAACTTTCCCAACACTGAAGACATCAAAGAATTGCCAGTATTTGTATAGGATCAAACAAACCTATTCTATTTATTATTTGCAAAGCCATATATCAATCCTGTACTTATTTTATTCAATCTTTCAATCTATTTTATCTATTTTGACTGTAACCCACCTTTGTATTGTAACTGTTGCACAGTCATTTCCCTCGGGATAAATAAAGCATCTTGAATCTTGGATCTTGAATCCTGTAATTTGCCTCACTGGAAGGTGGGAAGGAAAACATAGAAGGTTCATATCTATAAAAAAATATCTTGAATCCGTGTTTTTGTTCTGAAGACGTTACGGCCGACTTCACGCCTCATCGCCTAGCTATAAATAACCTCCCTCCCTCCGCAACGCCTCACAGGAACGAGCTGGAGCGGCAGTTCCTGGAGCTGCTGCAGTTCAACATCAACGTGCCGTCCAGTGTCTACGCCAAGTACTACTTTGACCTGCGCTCCATGGCCGAGGCCAACAACCTCAGCTTCCCCCTGGAGCCGCTCAGCAGGGACAAGGCCCAGAAGCTGGAGGTGAGCGCTCGCACCCACACACATACAAACACGATCGTTATTTAAATTTTACCAACGTGCACTATGCCAATAAGTCAACATCCAATAGGTGAGTATGGGCTTCCCAGACGGAGATTGACACCATATTGTTTTAGTCTTTTACCATCATGTAGCGTGGCCGTAGCTTCATGTGTTGTAAGTCGCTTTGATAAATGCGTCTGTTAAATGTAAACGTGTATGTCTCTTTTCATCTGGGTTTGTTTAACGTTAACCATGCCTCCATTTGATCTACGCACTGCGCTGCATTAATACGGATGACGTGTCCCTCTATTGTGATGATATTCCATCGCTGTGTCTCCCTCTCTCCGCTCCGGCGCTCCAGGCCATCGCGAGGCTCTGCGACGACATGTACAAGGACATCAGGAAGAACGCCAAGAAGCGCTCGGTGAGCGCCGACAACCTGACAGTGGTGCGGTGGGCCCCCGCCATCCTCTCCTAACGCCGGCCGGCGGGACGTCACGGCGGCGGGAAGATCGGAGGGCCCGGGGGGGGGAGGGGGGGGGGGGTTCAGGAAGAAGCAGAGGGGGGAGCAGACTGCCCAGTCGGGACCCTCTTAAGTAGCAATACGATGCGTAGAAGGAGGGATGGGGGAGGGGGGCTGAAAGGACGGTGACAGCGAACTGCTTGTGGATCAGAGGTTTGCAGTCGGTCTCTCCGAGATAAAGAAACACACACACAGACAGACACGCACACGCTCAAACACGACCCGCACGTGGCACTTTGCGTGCTGCTGCTATGGTCCCACCAGTAGCTGTACATACAAGGAGAGCCCACGGGTTGTCCGCAGTGGACCAACCAACTGAACTGGACTAAACTGGACAGTGGTGACATGAGCCGGTGACCAGACAGCAGGAAAAGTAACAACAAAAAAAAAAAAATTGTGTGTTGAGTGAAAACGGCGACGGCTTACAGAAACCCGATCTGCGAGACGCAGAGTTTGACCGTCTGCAGAGTCTCGTACATTCCCTCGAAAACTTGACTGAAGCATACAGTTCTCAAGGATGGGACGTTGCCTATTATGAGTTTCTTTGTTTTTTTTTCCTTTTTGATTTCCTTCGTTGTTACTGGTAGTGTCCATTCCCGTCTGCGACCTGCTGGTCAAAGCTGATGTCGACGCGGACGCCAAACAGAAGTGCCATTTCCAAGTCGTAGAGTAGACCCCTTCCTGCGATGTACACAGTTACGTTCAGACTAATCTCCTCATCCCATTAAGGCGCATGCGCTCAGCGCTGTTACATTCACATTCATTCAGTCATTGACACCCAAAGCACTACGACGCAGCGACGCTTCTGCAACATGAGCAAAGTGCGGTGGGTAGAGGCAGGGTCTTGGGCGAGTTCAGTCGGTGACCCCCGATGGGGAGGGGTCAAGAGCAGTTTGTGGGCACACAGCCAAGTCAGGCCAGAACCAGTTAGAAAGCAGTGTCCCCGTTTTGCGAGTTTAGTGCATGGACAGAATTGTCTGTGTGAGGCACAGCTTATGAAATGGAAAAAATGTCATGGAAATTACTTCCAATATCTGTGTTCTGTCACTTTGAGGCTCAGCTTTTAAGATTGCCTTGTTCTTCATCCACTGCCATTGTCCAGCCTTTGGTGCCTGTAATTAGTTAGCTAGCTTAGCACGTTGTTAACGTTTATTATTTTGTTATTACAATTCCATTTAGAAACAACCACCATTATATATAAAATTTTATTTCAGCCCAATTCTTTACTCTTGGATGATCTATTATTTTAAAGACTAAGCACAAATAAATCCTGAAATTAAGAACGCATAGCCACTAAATATAATTTAACTTTTTATTACAATGTTTTTTTTGTATGGATAAAACCTGAGTGAATGACAGCATTACTGTACATTTGATTGAAGCACTGCTTACAACAGAAAAAGCATTGATTGTATAGATTTACCATTTGTCTCTGTACAGTGTAGTTACAATACCAATGTGCAATCTACAGACTATGGTTTTACTGTAAAAAGAAAAAAGAAAACCTGTATGGATGTACTGTAATTGTGAATGAAAGGTATGTTTGACTTCATGTGACAAATCCAGAGAAGCAAAGTGCTCAAAAGAAAATATGATCTAGATAGGAGACGCCACTAAAAGAGTTTATTTTGTCCTGATGTTTTTCTCTTGTTACATCAAACTTTTGCACTGCAAAATATCAGGTTTTAAAAACGAAAGCAAATATAAACTTACATAGGTTTTATTAGTAATATATGAATATATATTGTATGTTGACATTTCAAGCTTGTTTTAAGATAAATGTTTTCTTCCAATTGAGCGTGAGACAGGTTTCAAGAAAACTTGTGTTTGAAAAATAACAGTTTGAAACTTGTACTTGGTATGCTAAGGTGATTCATTTGAAAAAATCTTTTCTTAACAAGCTAGTTTTGTGAAATATATTATTTTGTCTTCAAATTTCTGGTAAAAAGCGATATATACCTTGACACATACGATGTAATGGCATTACAGGTTTTCAAAGCCAACCAATAAGTTGGAGTAATCACAATACAAAATTAATAGAATCTCCTTTTAATAGTACAACATTTAAAGTCTCTCATTGTTAATAAGGCTACTTCTCTACAGTTATTCCTTGAGGTGAACCAAATGTTTCAATCCCATATTTTTTTCTTGATAATAGTGTTATAGGGCCATTTGATGTTCATGTTGTATCATTGTTGGTCAACGATCTTCAATTTATGCTAAATAGTACTTCAAAAATGTATATTTGCAAACAAATTGTTATTCAGTGGGACAAATTCTGGTAAAAGAGATGTGACTTATCTCGTTTTCATGCTAACTCTAGAGCAGCCAATGATAAGAATGTGTTTTCTGACAGGGGGCTCCTGTTCCTGACTCAGCCAAGTAATGGCAATATAATATCAAAGCAACGCAATTCTTGCAGAGGTTACTCCTGAGATCCTTTTTTTTATTAATTTATGACAGCTCAGCTGTTTATTGGTAGTTGATGAATCAAAAAATAATTATTTTTAAATAAAATCCTACCCTCAGCAGCTTAAACATACAATGCTTCCCCACTTGAGCATATTCAATTTGGTCTATGATGAACATGGGTATGTAAGAAGAGGTGTACCAAAGTATCACGTAACGAAGGACTGGGTTAAATCCAGCCCTCTTGCACATGAAGTATTTGAAAAACATAAATGGTGTAAACAACTTGAGAAGGAAAGCTAGTCTCCTGCATGGCGCATCGAGTGAGTGCAAATTAAGGAACAAAAGTGCAAAAGGATGTGTCTCATGAAAAGCCACAGTCAGTTGTGATTCAAATTGTGTTAAAAGCTGGTGACAGATTGTGTATCTTATTTATTGTATGTTTGTGTGCATACAGGTCTGTTCTGTGGTTTTTGTTCTTTTGTACACCCAGTGGAGAACTTTGAGTCCCAAGTTATAGACCATGGGGAACTCTTTGTTTCAAACTAACGGACAATGCCACGGCAAACTGAAGCTGAAGAGTTAGCCCAACAGCAGAGACTCTCGGGTCCTGTGGGCACGGAGTGTGTGTGTATCATAGCCTTGTGCCCTGAACTCTACCTCCGCATACAATTTTAATGGTTTCGTTCAAATGTTTCCTGTTTCACTTCCTCCCCCCGCCCCCCCCCCCCCAAGTGATTTTTCCTTTGTAAATTGTTGAAAGTTCAGTTGAATTTGCGCCATTTTTTTCTGTGCTAACAAAACGACTGCTGTAACCATGGTCTCTTTTACCGTTATTCTTTCCTTCGAGTGAGGATTTGTCTTGTATTCTGTCATCATTGTTGCCATTGTAATCAAATTTGCCTTGTTTCTCCATGTAGCTCCCACCCCCCGTCCTCCACATCTCTTAGCCTCTTTCTCCCTCTTCCCATCTAATTTATAATTCAAACAACAGTTTTAACAAATTTTCCCATGTATCTTCCTTTTTCTGGTGCAATGTTTAGAATACACCTTCGCACAAATTAAACTCCTAAAACCTTGCAATACAAGTATGTGCTTCTAATTGTGTGTGTGTGTGTGACTCAAAAAAGTGTGCCGCTGAACCCTACCTGACTATGATTATCTGTTCCCTCGTGTGGAAACGTTGTGAGATTTAACGCCTTTTAATGCAACGCCCTCAGATTCTCTCTCTTCCAAGCTCTGTGGCTGCCATCTTCAGCAAATCGCTTTACAAAGGTCAAATCTCTGCGTTACCATGGATCCCGCCTGGCTTTCGTTGCTACATTCAGGGCTCATTATGGGATGCATGAAGAAACTCAAAGCAACATTGGCACTCTTTGTAGTGTGACTTTTTAAGGAGAGGGAGCTGTCTCTGGCGACACTGGCCTTTACGGGATAAGAACTAATTATGTTTACTCTAGAAACGTCTGTTTATTTTGTTTGTTTTTTTAGCTTTTTTATTCCAGCTAGTTTAAAATACACACATCAAGTGTTTAACAATATGGATACCATGGCCATTTGCCAACCATTCTTCAATTCAATGTTTGGTCATTCTGTATATTTTATTCAACCTCAGAGAATATTCCACTGACAACATAGGTGTACTCTTATCAGCAAATCCTTTTGTAGTCGCCAGGCATGTTTCTTTGTTGTTTGAACAAAGACATGCCAAAATCACCATTTTAGGTTTCTATTAATTATTGCAGCAGTGTTAATTATTGAATTGGTATGATTTTGTTTGAATTCCCTTATACAGATGAACGTTTTTTTAGCCAGGATGAATGATTGCATGTATAGTTGTACAATGGAAGCAATCGTTGTAAGTTATGTATTTGCAATTCAATTATAACATATGGTCATCAACCTCTAGCCATTAATAAAACAAATCCAATCTTTAAAGCCAACCATGATAACTTTTCAAAGGCATTCAATGCACAGCTCTGGTGTAGATCTTGATCTAACTACATAGGCCTATTTACTAAAGAGCACTCCTGCTGTCGGTCAAACGGCCTGCATTTCATGTCAAGACCATCACGATGCTATACCCATAAAGGAGCTCATAAAACCTACCGTCATAAATTACCGCTAATGGGATGACATAGCGCCTGCTACTAACAAGATCCCAAATCCAACTCTAAACATAGCGACTACATTCAGCAACTCGTCCTAATGTTTAACCTGTATCCAAGATGTTACGTTTAGAAACGACTAAACATTTAAAGTAATGAACGCAGCTGTGGTGGCTTCATATATGTATATGCTAATCTATATTCGAAAAATATATTTTGTTGTGGGCAGATATTTTTTGCCAGCTGTGGTGGCTAAGAGCGACCGGTACTAATCTCCAATCCTCGCGGACATCGTGGGACGGAACCAGGGATCACTCTCTTTAAGGACCTGCTGGGGGATAACCTGGCCCAGCGGGGGATGTGTAGGAAGGGCCGCAAGCCACAGCGCTACACTGAGCTTTAGTAGGGGTTACGCAGCAACCTTTCGCAGTGTCAGTAATGATATTAATATGACACTGATCGTTTATTGTATTTGTAGTTAAATCTTGGAAGATTATTCAATTAGCCATCCACATGTCCTGCTTCTCCAAATAATATCAAAAAGACTAACAACTCCTGACAAATTTAGGCATGACAAAAAATGCAACGTTCTGTTATGAATCAATGTTCTAGTTGGCCTACAGTTCAATGCATGTAATAGCATGTAATATAGTGACGTATTTGTCTTTGGCCTATTTTAATGTGTCTGTTTAATGGGTTTGGCAGTATTTTATGAGACACCTGATCTTCGGCTGTGGTTCCAGAGCCTCCCCTGGCCTCTAGGCGTATGAGTAGACCACGGCAGTGACATTCAAAGATATGGTTGTTTAGCCATAGAAATAGTAGTCATTCAAAGTTTTTTTGTTAGCTATTCAGATGTACAAAAAAATCAACAAAACAAAACAAATTGTTCAGCACAATTTGTTTACATTTGAGAAAGTTGACAAAAACATCCAGATTTAATCCCATAGTGCTACAACTGACCTTGTGCGATCCGAAATCTTATACCGCCATCAACACAAGGCCATTGTTACCGCACACAAAAAAGATCATTCATATCAAGACACAAACTAAACCAGTAGGTGGTGGGAAGAAGAGTCTCGATTTGGCCCTTTTGGAAAACACACGTAACCATTGTGCCCGGGCGGCCATTACAATAATTTGCCATGAGTAATACAAGAGGCTCACATTTCTCATGTAAGGAGAGGCTTGTTATTCTACCCCAAGGCCCACCCCACCAGCACCACCGCCAAAGGCCCAAAAATATCTCTGCAATGCCAGGGTAACGACATGCCTCTGGAAGCATGGTAAGAATAGACCCACAATGGGGCTCGCTTTCCCACCTCGCGTCTTCTGTTGTCTAAGGACGGAACAGTTGTCCGTCGCCCCCCTCACCCCTGCCGCAGGAAGACAGAAAGGGGGCCGGGGCTGTGTGAAGTTGGGACGGGGCGGGGGGGGGGGGGGGGGACGGGGTGGCTGGATCTGTAAGACCGAAGACTCGTCACGATGAGGAAGGGGGTGTTCTTTCAGTAACACAAGGAGGCTCGGATGCAGCCTGGACTCTATCCCCTGGGATCAATCTTGAGTTCGGTCTTCGACACCAGTTGGTCGGTTGCAGTCGTGGAGGTGGAGATGAGTGCGTGTGTGTGTGTTACATGGATTTTTGTTTAGACTACCAGGAGTCCTAGAGAGTGTAGAGGCCACCGTAGTGTTGCTGACGAGGAGTAGGAGGAGGACGTCTTGTCGGGGAGCAGGGCTGCAAATCAAAGAGGAGGAGGAGGAGAAGGAGGTTTGGGGGTGATCTTGGTGTTGGGTGATTGGTGGTGGCAGACATGAGTGGAGCCAGTGCCTGTGAAGTCATCTTCATCTCGGTCAGCCATAGCACCACACTGATGGGTGAGTGCAGCGGAAGGGGCATTGTACGCCGATGTTGAGATTAGAGTTGAAATGATGGCTTAACGACATCCAGGCTGCCGCTAAAAGTTCTGCTCAGTGACTGCTGTCTTTTCGGATAGGGACGGGTTTGGGATATTATCACATTATCTTTTTCTGAGCTTCGTTTAACAGCTTTTGTGTTGACCCCCTCCCTTCCAAAGATCAATAACTATTATTAACAGACGTTGGAAAAATGGTTTTATCTGTAGCAGATCAATCCACATCATCATTTGAATGTAATTTTAACTAAACCAAACTCTTTTTTCTTTTTTTAACCATACATTGGCGTATTATTGTCATCAACACAAAGACATCACTTCCATATGACATTCATTGAACCACGCTTCGTTCTTCTTCATCTGAATGCGTGTTTACTCTCCGTTCACTGCCCTCCTGTACCCACCCTGGTTGCCTGTTCCCAGGGAAGGTGTGGCTGGTCATCATGGTGTTCCTCCGGGTCCTCGTCCTGCTGCTGGCCGGCTACCCGCTCTACCAGGACGAGCAGGAGCGCTTCGTGTGCAACACCATCCAGCCGGGCTGCGCCAACGTCTGCTACGACCTCTTCGCCCCCGTCTCCCTCTTCCGCTTCTGGCTGGTGCAGCTGGTGTCCGTCTCCCTGCCCTACCTCGTCTTCGTAGTCTACGTGGTCCACCGGGTCCTGTGCGGGCTGACTGCCGGCTCTGCCCTTCCTCCTCCTCCCTCTGCACCTCCTCTTCCTCTGGCACAGGACGTCGGGAGGGCTGGGAAGGACCCGCCCGGGACGGCGGCGGCGGCGGCGGCGGCCCTGCGTGCCGAGCTCGGCCCCGGGCGGCGGTGCTTCGCGGGGGCCTACCTCCTGCAGCTGGTCTTCCGCATCCTGTTAGAGGTGGGCTTCGGCGCCGCCCACTACTACCTGTTTGGCTTCCACATCCCCAGCCGCTTCCTGTGCCAGCAGGCGCCGTGCACCACCCAGGTGGACTGCTACATCTCGCGGCCCACCGAGAAGAGCGTGATGCTGTGCCTCATGCTGGGCGCCGGCGCGCTCTCCCTGGGGCTCAACGCGCTGGACGTGGTGTGCGCCGTCAAGCGCTCGGTGAGGCAGAGCGCGAGGAGGAGGCGGCGGCGGCGGAGGACGCGTGTGGAGAAGCTGTACGAGGAAGAGCGCTATTACCTCATCAACGGTGGAAGCCACAGCGGCAGTGGTGGCGGTGGTGGCGGGGGCAGTGGGGGTGACGGTAGGGGGGAGGAGGAGGACGGCGGCCACGAGGTCGGTTCACTGGTGCACCACGAGGCGGCGTCGACGGGAGGAGCGTCCCGCCCCGGAAGCTTCCGGAAGCGGGGGCCGAGCAAGGCCTCGAGCGTCTGCGGCCCCGTCCCCGACCACTGCTCGGTACGGGGCTCCCTGGTGGCCCTCAGCCCGGGGGCCCCCCGCGGCCTGAACACCAACAACGGCAACAACGGCTACGGGCAGGCCCAGCGGGAGGAGGCGGCGCCCCACGGCAGCGACGTGGCCCCCGGACCCCCCTCCGAGCCCCCCGCCACGCCCCGGTCCATCCGCGTCAACAAGCAGGGCCGCCTCAAGCCCCCTCCCCCGCCGCGGCGGGACCCCGCCGCGCCGCCGCTGGGGTCGTTCGGGGTCGTCTCCAAGGCGACAGCGGACGGCGGCAGCAGAAGGGGCGGTCAGTACACTCAGGTGGAACTTGGCGGTTGCCAGGACGACGGCCAGGCGGAGAGGTCGGAATGGGTGTGAGCCTGATGCTTCGCCACTTCCTGGTTGAGGAGCGATCAGATTGAGAGAGAGAGAGAGAGAGAGAGAGAGAGAGAGAGAGAGAGAAGAAGGGGCGAGGGAGCGCAGGATGTACAGGGCTTGGGGGCTTCAGGCTGTGGGGGCCGCTGTAACGTTACCATGGGGACATCGGTCTGAAGAGGGCGGCAGGCGGCCCACGCTGGAGGAACTTCAGAGTGGACACGTTGGTGGCGTGAGGATCCCAGCGCAACCAGGATGAGAACGAGGGAAATGAGTTGCAGGGAGAGAGCGAGGGGCGGTAAAAAAAGAAAGAAGAATGTTGGCACGGACACCTTGACCGAACTAGTCAGGACTTGTAGGCCACACACACACACACACACTCACACTCACACACACACACACACACACACACACACACACACACATACACACTCTACCTTACGAACTCGTAAGGCCAGTGTGTCCTTGACCCGGGTCTAAAAGTGGACGGGCCGCCACCTGCTCTGGTCCTGTTGGTTCTGTCCCTCCACACCTCCCCAGCCCTGACCCGACGCGCATCCACAAGACCCCCCCCCCCCCCCCCCAAGACACACACGCACACACACACACAAACACAGACACCCATGGAGACACATACACACACACGGATGCACACATGCACATGCACAGACACACACACACATGAACGCATGCACGCACAAACAGACACACAAATGCACAGACACACACACACACAGACGCACACACACACACACACACACACGTGTCACATGCACATCCACACAGACATTCCCACAAACATTCGCATAAACATGCAAGTCGCTATTGCCTTTGAGCTTAGACCACTAGAGGTGATGGGGGGGGGGGGGGGGGGGTCACCTACAATGTGTAAAGTGTCTGACCTCGGGCCCTTTGGGGGTCTCCCCTGTGCTCTGGAGTACAAACAGCCTCCTGCTGGTCAGTAGAGCTCAGCCTTGGGAACTGAGGTGCTTTCACTTCTGAGTTTCAACCGGGATTAAAACTGAATTATAAACCCTGACAGAAGTGACGGGCGTTTATGAATCGTAACCCCACCCCCCCTCTGCCTCCCACTTATGCTCTCTAACTCGTTCCCCCCCCCACACACACACACACACACACACACACACACACACACACACACACACACACACACACACACACACACACACACACACACACACACACACACACACACACACACACAAACACACTCACTCACAGGGGCTCACAAAGCAATTACGGCCCATGGCAGGGGTCTGTATTTATGGAGACGGCTTGTCACTCTATTTCAGGGTCCTGGTGGGGCTGCGAGTGCACACACACACACTGTGTGTGTTACAGTGGAAACACTGCACCCACAGCACGGTTCTATGACACACACACCGGTATGATGTCCGTCGGCCCGTCTGCCCCTCCCCTTTAAGGGCTCCGTGATTCACCCCAGTGCAGGTCTGTTGTTATCCCCAGCGTCTTGGGGATAAGCCAGTGTATGAGGGGGGAGACCTTCACCGATGGGTCTGTCTGTCTGTGCCAGTTGAGCTGTTTGCACCTCAAGCGCACAGTGTGATAACACATGGACGTGGTATGCGGTGAAACCCTTCTGAGAGACGCACCGTTTTGGTTTGGGAAAGAGTTTTGGTTTTGTGATACCCCTTTTTGTTTTTCATGTCTCTCAAGTTAAGTTGCATCTGCCTGCGGAGCAAGGCTAGCCTGTAATGCACTGACATGTTGTTCGGTTAGTGTCACTTTGTACATTTGATTTGATGGCCACATAATCGAAATTCCTGATTTGTTCTGTCAAACATCAAATCACCTTTCCTTTCGGTTTCACCAATCTACGCTCCTACATAGATCATTCATCTATGTAGGAGCATCATCTATGTTTTAGTGTCCCTGACATTGTCTGAGGAGGGGGCGTTCCTGCGAGCCAAGAGGAATATGGCTCATCGCTGTGGCTTGTAGCTTTGCAGTGATCCCATGTAAGTGTCTATAGCTCGTGATCTTGGGTTACGGTGAGCCCTCCAGCCAAGGTCAGTGCAGGGCAGAGACATGAGAGCCCATGTCGGCCTGCTTGTTCTTCGTATGTCAGATTGTATCATGGATAAGTTGAGGCATCCTCCAGGTACACTGGGGGTACTTTCCTCGCGATAATATTTATTTTATTGCCTTCTAAATTTCTTAAACAATATGTTTCCATATAAACCGGTTATATGTCTCTTTAAATATAGTGCGGGAAATTCTGGGAAATCAGCCGGATTAAGCTAGATTTTGAAAGTAAGCCGCCCAATCATTTAATTCGGCCCCAATTAAATAAGGCTTATTATAGGCCTGCGACAAACATAAGCACCATATATTTATTTATTTTTATTCTTTCTTTTGTCCGATCATTATATTTTTTTCTTGCTGTCGGGATGTAAAGACAATATAAACAATCATGACAATTATTCTAAATGAAATGGCCTACCCTACCTTTAACGCAGTCATTGTATGAAAAAAGCATTTAGTATTTTACCTAGTTTAATTAATTAATTAATTAATTAATTATATCTCCATCTCAAAGTTATCTTATTTATTATTGAGCATTGCTGAGGCTTGCTTTATATTGTATCAGTGTTATACCAAAGGTAATGAGCTTTACATCTGACTGCACCTATTCTAGAGATAAACAATTATGGCTCACATATTTCTTGTAATAATTGACACACTAGGAAACATTGCAAGGCTTAGTTTTTTGGACTTAATTCCATTCTCAAGTCTATATAGCGCTGTAATACTTTGAAGGGACATGCTGCCCTCTGGTGGCATACAATGTGAAATGCCTTTATGTAGCAACAACTGTCCAACACTTGAAGTTTGTCATTTAATGTCTTGTAGTTATGGTACCTGATCATTAAACGTTCACATAACATTGTGACTTAGCCACGTTTCTCCACAATTTATATATGTGAATGTCTTATCCTAAAATATATTTTCTACAAAAGTGTGTCAGCCAAAGGCAGATAAAAAAGGAAGCTGTTTTAATCCCAATATATAATTACCCTGTTGATGATGGGAAAACAAAAGACCCCTTCAACCAATATCAGAGAACCCGAATGACCACAGCCCCTTGAGCTGAGGAATGGTTGCTTTTGTTTATTTATGTTGGGTCTGATTGAGAGAGGGACTGCAGTGAATTGCCTGTGTGTGTGTGTGTGTGTGTGTGTGTGTGTGCGTGTGCGTGTGCGTGTGTGTGTGTGTGTGCGTGCGTGCGTGAGAGCAAGACAGTAGTGTGTGTGTGTGTGTGTGTGTGCATGCGCATCTGTGTGTGAGTTTGTGTGTGTCAGTGTGTGTGTGTGTGTGCTTGTGAGCTGGAGTGGGGGGCGGGGTCTCTGGATTGAAAGGGAACACTGAGCCGTCTGCGGGGGGGGCACTGTTAGGCCTGCTGAACCGCTGCCATTGTTGCCGTGCCAACAGGGAAGCGGCCTTGTATGCTGATATCTCTGTTGGCCGCTGAATCTTCCACAAGGAGAGAACAACATGGATGGCCAGGGCCACAGCGACGCATCGGACACGTTCATTTGGTTTTATGCAGGCCTTATTATTTATGTATTTATGCTTTAATATTGTATCTGAAATTGACAGTTGTAGCCACTAGTTTTGATTATTTTGGTGGAAAAGATGCATGCTATTAAAATGAAGGACAATAATACACAATGGGAACAATTGAGGCCAATTAACCTTAGAATCATGTTTTGGAACCATCGTTTTAGAAAGGGTGGAGGGCTGTGATCACACCTTGTTGTGTCTTTCAAAACCGGAACCCCCTTATAATCTGGGGTTGACGCTATTTTTATTAAAGCATCACTAAGGACTGTATATATGTGTATATATATATATATATATATATATATATATATATATATATATATATATATATATATATATATATATATATATATATATATATATATATATATATATATATATGTGTATATGTATATGTGTATGTATATATATCTATATATATATGTATGTCAATATGTGTGTGATTTAAACCTCAATGTACCAACTAGCCTATCTGGTGAAAGATTTGATTGTCTAATATAGGCTGTACGACAATAAAGATAAAACAATTATTGTCTTTGCGTGAATGATTTGCTTGGAAGGAATCACATGCATTTCCCTTAATGCAGCTGAAGTAGGGTCTCTCATTTTATCTGGGTCACAAAGTAGCCCACCGAGATCAGAGGTCACCGACACGATTTGGGGATATTATGAGTTAATGTACTCGCCTGTCATGATCTTATTCAGAGTTAACGTGTTGTTCATTGGCGCACCGCCGTTGCATGATCTTGAGCACTCCTGCGTGATTCAGAGAATAGACAGAGAATGTCTAATAGACAGAGAATGTCTAATAAGAAGACGTAGATGGGCTCTGGTTCACAGCACAGCCCTGCTCTCATGGGTTTCCATCAGACAAATCATCATGAAAAAAGTCACTGAAATCTCGATAATTATTAACTGCCTATGTGGCATTCCAATAGGCCTAGTTATCACATCATAACACTAGCCTATATTTTTATAAACAGGTTAGGCAAGGCACGTTTAATTATATAGCGGCCATTCATAGTGCTTTACAAAGGAAGAGGGACAATAAAGGGACAATCATTAAAAGAGAAAATTAAAAAAGGACAAATGTAAAACAATAACTAAATAATAAATTACAAACTGAAGAATAACTAAGATGCAGATATACATTTATTATTAAAATCTGCATAAAAACGCCAATGCTTTGAGCCCTGATTCATAAGAATAAAGTGTTGAGGGAGACTCGAATGTTCTGGAAGTTTGTTCCAGGTCCGTGACGCTAAAAAAGTAGAAACTGGAGAAACTGACCATTCTTCATCGATCTCGTCTCGAGCTTCTCACAGCCAATCACAGTGTTTGGCTGTAGCCCTCCGTCTGTAACCCAGATTGTGTTATCTTTAGCTAGTTTTGAAGAGGTTTCGATTTGTTTGGCTTTTGAATTCAGGTGAGCCCTTTCGTTGGAACTCCTCTTCGTATTTCATCGTGATTTATTTATTTTCTTCATCAAGGGAAATTTAATGGGGTGATATTATGCCACCAGGTGTGAGTATGATTAGCCATTACAAGCCGTTTGAATATCGGCCTTTTCCAGTGTTTTGGTGACATCGGAAGTAGGTGCCAGTCCACCCTGATGTATGGTGGATAGATAAGTAACATTAGCTACAGTCCACTGGGTAGGCTGGTAGACTCAGACTGATCTATCCAGCATACATCTAGGTGGATACTCCCACCTGTGATGCCACTAAAACACAGGAAAAGGCCGATCTTCAAACTACTTGTAATGTCTAATCACATTAACACCTGGTGGCATAATATCGACAATTGAATTCAGTGATGAGAGTCCCAGTTTAGTTTAAGTACTTTAATTTGTTTCACTAGTTTCCTTCTCTATGATGTTTGAAATGTTTGTTAAAACGTCTGCCGTCTGACGAAACGCTGAAGTCTGGCTCGGCCAAACATAATAGCTTACATAGTCTCCAAACGGTATTAAAGGTAGAGTTGTAACTGAGTGTTTTATCATAGATCGAGTATCTTCTGGGTCGACGGATGATGATGACATAATTGAACGCCCTCTCCTGGAAGGTAAAGGCAACTTAACACCCAGCTGTTGGGACTATGAGTGTACCTCAAAGTTTGTAAATCGAATTTGTCTGTGAATTTCAGGACTGACCGCGGGAGCCGTAGATGGACTAAAGACCAGGGTTCTACCATACTGAAGTTGTAAGGTAAGATACTAAAAAAACATGCCTTTTCGATTTCTTTCTTGGTCAATGAGAAAGTGTCCTGTTATATCTAGGGAATGTACAGGTATCTTGCCTGTGGGTTTAATTGTTCATCCGTTAAGAGACTTGGTGTTGTACCAACATAATTGAATGAGTGATGAGGTGTTCCAAGTTTTAACTGTAATGAGATGTAGTTATCTCACACCTGAAAGTACATTTCTGCTTCGTGTATTCAAAATCAGAAAGTCCCCAGACCGGCCTGGTACAGATGTTTCTGTTACCCCAAGTCAGGGATCATCAGTCGGTTAGAACGGTTCCTAATAAAACGTTTCTCCCAAGCATAACCACACAACTCTACAGTACAGAACATTAAACCAAAACTAGGTTCATTATAAATGAAAAACAATATCAATACATTTTGGTGCAGGTGTACCCATCTTTCTGTTTTGATTTTTATTCTGAGTACTGGATTGAGCTTTTATACTTTTATTCTAAAAACCCTAGCTGGGAGCGCTGTTAAGTTTTCTGTTTTTCCCCACTGTAGTTTGGGGTTTTAATCCTCAAGGGCTTCGATGCTTCAGAGATATTGAATGACGGTTAACGCTTGTTGCTTCACAAACAAACATGGTGTACATTTGAATGGATTGTTTTGGCTCCAGGAAATGTGTTTGATATTGAATGTGAAGGTCTTTTAGACGTTTATGTGATGTACTCTTTTTGGAATGGCGCATGTGATGAAATTTGTTCTGCTCTTGAGTTTGAGGAGAACCGGCTTTCTAAAATTTCATTCACCCAGAGTTCACTCGATATGGTCTGCGGGGGTCAATAGCTTCTTCAGACACTGGTCACCAGGTCAGCCCGTGGGATTCTCAGAGATTTGTTGCGTTGAAGTCAGGCTAATTTCAGAATGCAGCAATACATTTGCAATATCTGCATTACAGGTTATAAACCCATCTGATTAAATGGATGGCTTTTGATTCATATAGGCCTATGATTTGTAATTTTGCTGTACTAGTCACCAGCCCAGAACGGCAATAGGTTGACTCCATGTCTAAAATGCATTGTTGAGATTTGTAAATTCAAAGGGGGAGATAATGTATTGACTAGAGTTACACGCACACTACACACTTTGTGCAGTTCAACCGACACAGCCCCTCCGTGTTAAAAGATAAAATGCATACAAATGTATCTGGGCCTGAGGTAGGGATCAATTGCCTCATCAATAAGCATGACCTCTGGCCACTCGCCGGCAGATACGGAGGCCTCACCTGACCAAATCAAACGCCTCCTGCGTTAATATTTGATAGAAGCAAGCCGTGTATGATCACCCCTCCCGGTGGAGGAGTGGATGAGCAGGAGAGGCTCGGGCAAACGACTGACTGCTCTGGCTTATTGGGGGAGACAAGTCAATCAAGCCTCTCTCCCTTACACACCAAAACACTCCCCCCTACGTGCGACGACTAGATTACAGGGTCTGGGAGGGCGAGACGTCTTGTCTCGTCCCCTTTGACCGTCTGCTTGTGCTTGTTTGTCTGTGATCAGAGCGGTCGCTCATGATATTGGAGCAGGGGGTGGGGCACACAGGGAGACTGTGTTGGGGGGGGTGGGGGGGGGGTGGATGTGTAAAGTGATCACAGAATAGTTTGTATGGATGGTGTTAACTTCTCCAACCGCTGGAGTACCCCAGTTAGGTATGGTCAGTTTGGTTGTGTATTCTATGTATTCAAATCACATTTAGATTAATATATTAAATGACAATTCTTTTTTTTATTAGCACTTTGTTTGTGATGGGGTTGCTTAGAACATCAAAACAACAATCAGTTGGATATTCTTGTCTTTATGCATCAAAATATTTGCACCTTTTTAAGTGCAAATAAGACCCATTTGGGGATGTTAACTGTTGATCACTTTCCCTGTGTGTAGAATCTCTTTGACCTCCTCTTGAATACTTTCCTACTCAAAATACACAAAACAAGGTTGTTGACCTCTTATGGGAACGAATCTGTTCCAGGATAAGAACACGTCGTCAACAAGTCTGGACGTGACCTTTTATGTCAGACCATTCTGACCATGACCATGGAGGCATTGGAGCAGGGGCTGGTCATAGTAAGATTGTAGTTTTAATGCAGGTGCACTCTTCTAGTCTAGAGTAGTGAAGTATGTGACCAAAACGATTCAGAAATCCAGTTTCTGTGACTTACTGCTAGGGTAGATATGGTATATGATCACTGTCAAATTAATCATAAAGATTTGTGAGGATTAGATGGGTTAGTTATGGACACAGGTGTAATGTCTTACTTTGTCCACTAGATGGCGATGCAAATGTATCTTACTTCCATCAGGTGGTTGTCAGGCCTAGCTGGATCTGTTGACAGTTTGACAATAGCAAATCTAAACTTTTTCTAAAAACTAAGCTGTATTAACAAGGATACAATTTAGGGTAATGTATGCTGATAATCTGATTAGCTGGTCTAATTGTGAACCGAGCTGGGAATTCATTATTAAACATTTGATTAGGAAAACTTGGGAATAGGCAGAGGTAATGGCAGGGAGATGAAGTTTGAAGGGCAGAAAAGAAATTCACAATTCACCACAACTACAGCCCCGAACAGAAAGACGAACCTGTCAACGGCTTAGAACTTTCAGACAAAAACGGTCCGAAATGCAGTCCCGATTCGGACCCAGTGACACTTTTGTACCTCCTTTTCTTATTCTCCTCTCATTCTCTTTCTTTCACCACGGCTCACCTTTCAAGCCGGCTACAGTGTGGTGGCGAGCAGACAGCAGTGGTAGTGTCCCTAACAGCTGGGCCGCGCTGAAAGAAGCCTTGTAAGAAGGTGTCATCTACTGTCTCGACCGCAAAAAAGGGAAAGAAACGGAGAATGAAGCCATCACTACAGAGCAGCCGTGTCACCGATGACTGGGGGAGTTTCGGGGTCGAGGGGGGGTGGGGGGGAGGAAATCAAAGGGAAATGTCTACTCTGCAGTTACAGTCTATCATCTTATGCCAGCACATTGGGTTAATTGGGACCCAACTAAATACATTGTTGCAGCGCCCCCCCTCCCCTCCCAAAAAAGGAGCAGAAGAAGGGGAAAAAAAAGGAACAGGCTCACTAAGGGGGTCCTAAGATGTGAGATCATGTGCATAGACCACCTGTGGGGCTTTCATTGCCATTTCAATATCATTCATGTCACGGCCCCCACTGCACTCTGATACAGCCCAGAGGACCTGGAGAGAGACGGGGGAATGTTTCCTTTCTGTTCTTGACGACAATAAAACGTTAAAATACACAATCCATGCAGAGGTGCAGGGGGGCGCGGGCTGTATGTGTATGGGGGTCAAACTGCCTGAGTACCCCCCCCACACCCACCCCTTCCTCGGTACCTCTGCATGGATTGTGTAAAACCATGGCCCCTAAAATGCCCTCTTTTCAATTCCACAACGTCCATCAAAGCCTGTGTGCGGCGATTGCAAAATAGGCACCGTTAGGAGAGACAGAAACCTTGGCACATCACACGCCGAGACCCCCCCGCCGCCCCCCCCCCCACCGCGAACGCCCCACTCCTCATACACGCCACCTTTTATTGTGAGCTGTTTAAAAAAAAAAAAGATCAAAGTTACCGCAGATGAAAAGGGTCTGTTCCCCTGCATTTATACTCCATTCACCGAACCCTCTTTTCTTTCCCTCTCTCTCTCTCTCTCTCTCTCCTCTCTCTTTTTTCTAAATTAAGAAAGAGGGCCCGGGCAGGCATGTGAAGAGGACTTTTAACAATTACCGAGATGCTCCAGCTAAACCCCTGCCTCTAATTACCGGTCTCTGATGGTTAAAAGGACTATTTTTCCCTTTCTTTTCATTTCACAGACAAGACTCTCAGAAAACAGTGTGTCGCGTCCCCGTCCCCCCCTCGACACGCTGACATACATTGAACCCGCGCAACACGCTCGCGATGGAGGCTCAGGCCTCCGGACTGGGCTACGACCCCATAGAGAAGAACAGGGTTCACACGGGAATTGAGATTTAGCATCATGTGTTTTTTATTTTCAAAATAAAAGTCATTTGTATTTCCCCCCCTTCCCCCGCCTCACAAAAAGACATCTACAGTATTTACAAATTTACAATAGCTTATAAAGTATTCTGTTATACACAAAATTTACACGTTTGTACAGAACCATTTGATATAAATACGAATACAAAAAAAGTAGGGTGCCCCATAGAAAAGGTGGGCACTTTTTTCTTTAAGGCTTAATTTAAACCAGCTAAGGTGATTGAATTATACAATGGAATAGCTCTGGCACTGTGTAGTAAGAATGGTTAAAAACGGCTCGACGCTCTTGCCACAAAGCAAGCTACTAAAAAATAAATCAAATTTTGTCTCTTTGCCTCAAAAGGCATTTCAGAACAAGCAATGCCGACATTGCAGATAAGCTTCAGTCTGTAACACCCTTATACATATAAACAGGGAGAAATTATCCTGTGCTAATGCTGGGTACATTGTTTTCGACCAGTCCCCCCCCCCCCCCCCCCACACACACACACACAGCTTTCTTCCACATGGGCCCCCATCAACAGTTGATTACTATGCTAATTGTTAAGGCTTCGGGGGGTAGTGGTGGTGGTGATGGGTTATCTCCCAAACAATTAGCGCTCCGCCGGGCCGGCCCTTAGACCTGCTGGGACAGGGGCAGCTGCTTGGGACAGGACACGGAGCTGGCCGTGCCCGACCTCCAAGTCAGACCCGTGCTGACGTCACTGTACATGGAGCCGCCCGTGCCCTTGCTGCCCCAGCAGCAGCGCGTGCAGAAGGCCCTCCACGATTCCAGGGTCTTGCCGGACCATATCCACACGCCCGACGTGATGCCCACCAGGAGGCACATAAAGTACTTGAGCATGAACACGGCGTAGTCCGGCCGCCGGCGCGCCCGCTCCGACGAGCAAGTGCAGTTGTGGCTCACCTCCCAGCTCTGGCGGTTGTGTTGCTCATAAAAGTAGCAGGCAACGATTACTGTGGCGGGCACGGTGTACAGCACCGTGAACACGCCGATGCGGATCATCAGCTTCTCCAGCTTGTCAGTCTTGGTGCCCCCCTGCTTGATGACGCTGCGTATGCGGAACAGCGACACGAAGCCCGCCAGGAGGAACATGGTCCCGATGAACAGGTAGATGACGAGCGGCGCCAGCACGAAGCCCCGCAGGTTATCAAGGTTCTGGTTGCCCACGTAGCAGATGCCCGCCACCGAGTCCCCGTCCACCGAGCTGAGGGCCAGCACGGCGATGGACTTCATGCTGGGGATGAGCCAGGCGGCGAGGTGGAAGTACTGCGAGTAGCCGGCGATCGCCTCGTTACCCCACTTCATGCCCGCGGCCAGGAACCAGGTCAGGGACAAGATGACCCACCAGATGGAGCTGGCCATGCCGAAGAAGTAGACGAGGAGGAAGACCACCGTGCACAGCGCCGGCCCGGTGGTCTCGTAGTGGACGTGCTCTGCGTCGTAGTCCCGGTTGCACGCCACCTTCTCGTGGCCGGCGATGAGGCGCACGATGTAGCCAATGGAAACAAACATGTAGCAGGCGGACAGGAAGATGATGGGGCGCTCCGGGTACTTGAAGCGCTCCATGTCGATGAGGAACGTAGCCACCGTGGCGAACGTTGACACGAAGCACAGCACGGACCACAGCCCAATCCAGAAGGCGGTGAACGTCCGCTCGTCCGGCGTGAAGTAGGGGTTGTGGCAGGGCATCGCGCAGTTGGTGATCTGTCCCGTCTTCACTCGGTTGTAGAGCGGGTGGCGGTCCGTGTTCACCGGCACCATCGGCGGCAGGCAGTCGCACACCGGCTCGCAGGGAGCCGCCGCCGCCGGCTTGTGTTTGCCGGGCGCGCTGGGGCGGTTGCGCCCCGGCTTACTGTTGTTGTTGTGATGGTTCGGGTTAAGCGACTTACTCGGGTGGTTGGTCGGCTTCGACAGCACGGGGGACACCGTGGTGGAGTCGGTGCGGTTGTAGTCCATGCACAGGGTGTCGGGGTTGCCTTGCACCGGGAGCAGGTCGCATTTCATCCGGTCCGGCCAGGGGAAGCCGTACTGCCTCATGAGGGGCGCGCAACCTGCCCGCGCCCGCTCGCACACGCTCCGGCACGGGGGCAGGGGCTTCTTGTAGTCCTCCAGGCAAATAGGGGTGTACATGCTGCACAGGAAAAACTTTAGGTCAGGGGAACACTGGATCTCGACCAGGGGCCAGAATTGGTGCACCTCCAGTCCAGCCTCGTCCTGCGTGTCGTGGTTGAACTGGTTAGGCATGTAGGTGTAGTTGTACCCGACCCCCTTGCACAGGGGCACCGATATCTCCTGGCAGGTGATCTCCTTGGCCGCGGTGCCGCTGGAGCGAGGCAGCAGAGCCAGGGAGAGGAGCAGGTAAATCCCCAACAGGTCGTACGCCATCCTCCCGCGCGTCGTATCCTCCACTCTCACGGCTGAATCCGTGCTGAATCCCACCGCGATCCAAATCGGTCAGTCACTCGCAGAGTCCGACTAGATGTATCGCAGCGAGCCCATCTCGCTGCACTCTTTGGCACGGAGTTGCAAGTAATTTGCAAGCCGTGTTTACTTTCAGCAGAGGTGCGGACAGGAGAAAATCGCCTTCAGGCGAGCAGTCAAGATGGCTGAGGGAAAAATTAACTGCGAATCCACCTTACAACCGGCTCGTCCTTTTGTATTCCCGTGCAACCGATCGCCTAGAAATCTGCATTTGTTTCACGATTTAAAACAAAAAAAGCAAACGTGGGCCTGTGCGTGGAGAATGCTTGCCTTCTTTCTTCCAAACACGGCGGCTACATTCGGTACGCGCGTCACCCTGTCTTGTTTCCCATACACATCGTGGCGAGTCAGACGCGGAGTTTCCTATTTATATGTCAGCCTCTGCGGGCACGCCCCCTTCCCGGCTCCTCCAATCACTGAGCAGCAGGGGCTTGACTTCGCAACAAAAATCTAGTTTACCCTGTTGTTTAACTAGTTGTATCATTGGATTTAAATGTTAATCTTGTAAATAATAATGTGTTCGGCAAACGTCTACAATGTAGGGATGATATCGTTTCGGTGTCTATTCTATAACCGCAGGAGCCCACCAAGTATTTATGAAGGGGATACACCTACTAGGTTCTCCTGGGAGTTAATACAATTAAACTAAGTTCCCTATAGCACATTATCTATTTAATCGTTACTTTCAAATCGTGCGTGACGCAATTCCGCAGGAAGACTATTCTTTCTGTGTGAAGCATTTTTGCAAATTGGTTAATTTGCGCATGATAAGACTGCCCGTTGTGCTGTCTGTCCTCGTGAAACGCTGTTTTTATTCTTCAAATGAGGTGTTAATGTTTCGTTTAAGGCTTGCATGGGGCGCCGCGGGTGGCGTAATTGCGTCTGTGGCAAAACCCAAGCGCCGTCAAGGCAAACAGTGGCAGGGCCCAGTTAACTAACAGCGGATCAGTTGTTGGGAGGAAAGCATGCCCAGTGGGGCTCGCATATAAATAACCACAAAATTAAATAAATTGGTCTGTCTAACGACCAAACAAAAACAAAGAATGGTTGACCCCTTTTCAACGTGTTATGGTCTTTTAATCGAATATTTCCCTGCATACCTATAAGCCAATTATTATAATGTAATTACTCTCATGTTTGTTGTTGCTATCTCTGTTTACAGAATTGAATGGGCAATTTTACAAAAGCTGATCATTTCCTCGGCTGAGTGGGTGACATTCCAACCTGGCTGAAATGTAACCAAACCCTTAACAAAACGTGAAATCCGCCGGACTTCTATAATAAATAGAGTATGATAAGCAACATTTAGCCTAAGCATGCCCCACAAGATATTCGAGGCACACAATTACCAAAGCACAACTTGATATTAATTCCGCCAACATGTGTGTTGACACACCCAGCGATGTCTTGCATGCCAGGAAATCCATGCAGATGTTTATTATTTTTTGTTACTTAGTATGATGTAAAAACATGTGTATTCCCAGAGGTTTCCCATGCTCCAGGCATAATGAGGCATTGTGGGTGTGTGTGTGGCTCTCAGGCTGAGAGCAGTGGCGATTCACTCCAGCGATGAGAGAGAGAGAGAGAGAGAGAGAGAGAGAGAGAGAGAGAGAGAGAGAGAGAGAGAGAGAGAGAGAGAGAGAGAGAGAGAGAGAGAGAGAGAGAGAGAGAGAGAGAGAGAGAGAGAGAGAGAGAGAGAGAGAGAGAGAGAGAGAGAGAGAGAGAGAGAGAGAGAGCAGACGACCACCCATTTACACTCCCAGTACAAGGGCTTGTTACGGATGGGAATAGACAGCAGAACAAAAAGAAAATATTGTACATACAGAACTTGGACTGCTCTGTGTAGTTAAACCTGTGCCAGAGGGGAAGGGTTTGCCCTTCAATGTGCATTGTACCGTATATGAGTCACAGATAAATGACTAGTTGATACTGTGCTCTCCCAATAGGGAACCAGCCGTGGGAGAGGGAGATTGGAAGAGGGTGAATGAGTGAGGGAAGGAAGGATAGGAAAGCAGGGAGGATTGAGGTTGCTAGAATATTTTTTTTCTTCCTATGTAATCATTTACTAGGTTTGTGTTGGTCAGGAGTGAATGTCACACACTTTGGATTAGAACAAAAAAAACATGAATAAAGAAATCAAACGCGATCGCTCAATGAATATGTTTCCGGATCAGGTCAAGACTCAAATGGAACACATTGGGTTTAAATCCCCGTCCTTCAGTGGAGAATCAAGTGGTCCCCGGTGAAGAAAAGAAGCCCATCAAGTGTGCCTCTCTGACTCTGGACTTCGCTGAGAGAGAGAGAGAGAGAGAGAGAGAGAGAGAGAGAGAGAGAGAGAGAGAGAGAGAGAGAGAGAGAGAGAGAGAGAGAGAGAGAGAGAGAGAGAGAGAGAGAGAGAGAGAGAGAGAGAGAGAGAGAGAGAGAGAGAGAGAGAGAGAGAGAGAGAGAGAGAGAGAGAGAGAGAGAGAGAGAGAGAGAGAGAGAGAGAGAGAGAGAGATGCTAATACAACTTTATCTTGTAAAGGAAAAACCTCAAGGAGATTTAGCCAATCTGCCGGACACAATTCGGAGAGCCTGGCTGGCATTTAGCGGGCTCGCGCTAACCCCGGGCGGCTTGTTAAGACTTCATTAGCCCTGTTTGCTCAGGCCTTCCTTCTCCAAAGAGAGATGGGGAAAGAGGAGGAGGCCCCGCCCACCCACCCACTCCTCCCCCCAGCTCCCCCCGCCCAACCCCAGCCCAGCCCAGCCCAAAAGCCTCAGCCCCTCTAAAGACACTCCATTTGGGGCTTGTTTGCTCATGGCCGGCCCCCGTAATCACATTCAGGTGGAACCAGAGGTGGCTGAAGGGATTTTGGTGGAGGGATCGGTGGGAGGAGGGGGGGGATAGCTAGACACTGCATGTCGTCCTCCGTCCACCGCTGTCTTCTCCCCTCTTAACCTGCGGCTCCTCCATCGGCGCGGGGAGAGGAGGTGCGAGGGGGAGGGAGGGAGGTCAGTTGGGGGAGGGTGAGGCTCTGGCCTCCTGAGGTGAGGGAGCGTGGAACGTGTGCCCCAGTGAATGAGCTCACCTGGGGCCCCCCATTACCTTAACAAACACAGCCGGCCCCTCCAATCAGCCTACTGCTGGGCCAGCAGCCTGCCCCAGGAAGTCCTCCCAACGTAGCCTAGGGTGTGTGTGTGTGTGTGTGTGTGTGTGTGTTTAAGCTTTTTCTGCCTTCACGTGTGTGTGTCTTTAAGCTGTCACTCCTTCCCGTGTGTGTGTGTGTGTGTGTGTGTGTGTGTCTTTAAGCTTGTCCCTCCCTCAAGTGTGTGTCTGTGTGTGTGTGTGTGTGTGTGTGTGTGTGTGTTTCTGAGATTACATTGTTGTATATGGTGTGAGGGTGTTTAGGAATGTGAATGTTTGGGAGTGTGTGTGTGTTTTGAGATTTAGTCTTATGAAATATAGTAGAACTTCTGCAGGGCAGTATATCGGGCAAGAGCGTGGGGGGGGGGCAGGGGGAGAGACGGATGCATTACAGACCGGCAAAGGGCTCGCCGTCATTTTATCCTGTGTGAATCTGTGCAATATGTAAAACAGAGTCAATCCCAGATGGAAACGGCCGAAGGGATTAACGAAAAGCCGTCTCAAGACGGAATATCCATCAGTCTCAAAAGTAAAAAAGCACAAAAAGTATGATTATTTCACGACAAGAAAAACGAATGCAACAGAACAGAGAATGGCTTCCATGATGACAGCCCATGTCATGTGGCTGGTGCCAAGGAAATGTCTATTGTTGGCTGATCCTTGACTCTGTATGTGTTGGTGTTTGTGTGTGTGTGTGTGTGTTTCTCTATGATTGCATGGAGGTTTTCTCGTGCAATTGAAGCCACATGAACGAGATGAGCCGGCGGCAGCGTTGGGCTGTCTGGCGGGCGCAGGGCCTGCTACTTGACACCCCTGTCCGCTTCATCTCCCCACTTGTAAAACAGCATGCTGCTTGTTCTCTCTGGCCAGGAGAGCCAGGCAGCCTGCACAGAGATCTGGCTCACCTAACCCAGCAGGCAGCCAGCACATATGTGCTGCATGCACAAGCACACACACACATGGACACACAGACACAGACACACACACAGACACACACACACAGACACACACACAGACACACACACAGACATACACGGACGGACGGACGGACGGACGGACGCATGCAAGGATGTATGCAATATTAAAGTGAACAACATGCACATCCACATATGCTCACAGATGCATGCATGTTTGAATAGGCAGACAACATGCAAACTCAAACACAAAGGGGAGGCTGAGTTGTCTAACACCTGTGTGTAACCTGAGACGAGGCAGGGCCTGTCTGCGAGGAGTCTCTTCTCTCAGTGGCGGGTCTGGCGTTGCCATCTGCTCCCAGGACCCACAGGGGAGGAAACACCAGCCCTCACTTCCCCCGAGGTGGCCGCCTCATTGGCTCCAGCAGGAGCACACATGGATCGGCTGGGTTAACTCTGGGGTCGAGGTGGGAGAAAGACAGAGTACGTCGCCCTCGGGTGCTGCTTACCCTAGCCAGACCGATGAGGGTCTTTGTATCTATGTGTGTGTGTGTGTGTGTGTGTGTGTGTGTGTGTGTGTGTTTGGCCAGCAGAAGAGTGCTAATTAAGACCACATAATGACTATTTATGCGGCTCCTTTGAATTCATGTGATCTAAGCGCCGCCGTACCCGACCACCTTTGCCCGCTTCCGGATCCGCGGAGTGAGGGACGGACGGTCGCTGCCTGGTCTCCCGTGGGGCTTTGAGGCGGCGCCCCCTTGTTTTGAGCCCTGCCAGGGTGAAGGCTTCAGATGCACGTACTGAACTGTAGTGTGTGTGTGTTATCTGGGCCACCATCCCACGAGGAGAAGACGGTTTGACAGTTTGTCAAACTTTTCTTTTTCTATGGAGGCGTAGGCAACAGTTGTGTTTGTAACCCGGCATAAAAAAATCTACAATGATTGGAGATGTATGGATACAGAATGATGTTTATATGTTGAGAAATGATAAGTCTGACAGTTTTAACAGGAGGTGCACCAAAAAGCACTGTGGCATTCAGCCAAATAGTATGCGACTCCACTATTAAAATGGAGCATTAGATTATCCTCACTGTATTCAGAAGTGTTAGTCATAATAAACAGTGTGCAATGCGTACAGAGAGGAACCGCATCTCTCAACTTTCCACCTGATAAAGAAGGACCGCGGTTCCACCTATAGCTCATCTATAGCATGTTATATGGCAAGAAGAACGAGCCACAATAGTATGGTAATAACTGTTGAATAACTCTCTGGCTTCTACCAGTGTTGTGACTTCCTTGGTAAAATGTCCCCTGTTATACTAAATGGATTTCATCCCCACGGCTACCCATAAATGCTTCTCCACATAAGACTAGGGCAGGGCTTCATCCTCATCCAAAATGTACATTTAGCGTGGGGATGGATGCACCGGGATCTGCTCACATCTGTCTTTTCCTACTGGGCAGCTTTAATAACAAATGCTCTTTCTTTTTCTCTCTCTCGCTCTCTCCATCTCAACCATCTCTTGTTTACTAGCCCCCCCACCCCCACCCCCGCCAGTCTCCCTCCATCAGTACTGCGAAAACAGATGGCGAGGACAAGGCTGACCGCCAGACAGACGGAGATAGAGTTAAGAGGGACGGGAGAGAGGGGGGGAGTAAGGGAGAGGGAGAGGGAGCGCAGGTAGAAGTGGGTAAAAACACATCTGCAGGGTGGCAGGTGGAGAACGATGGAGGCAGCAGATGTGTGAAATGCACAAATGACCTTGTGGAGTTTTCACAACTCAACCCATCTCTCTCTGTCTCTGTCTCTGTCTCTGTCTCTGTCTCTGTCTCGGTCTCTCTGGCTTCACAGCTCAACGGCGCTCTCGCGCTCACTGTCTGACTTCACAACTTAACTTCTCTGTCTCTCTGTCTCTCTGTCCGTCTCTCTGTCTGTCTGCGGCAGTCTTATCATGCGCACGGAAGACCAAAAGATGGCCCCTGGCAAGCTGGCCGTGGCAAACCACACTGCTCATTAGCAGTCCGATTAGGATTGTGTTTATTTATGTAATAAAGCGCTGCGGATCACAAACAGCCGCGTTATTTATTAATTTCGCTGTCATTTTGAGTTTTCTTTTTTCCCTGCGTGCCGACGCCTGCCTGACAGGCTGGATGTGGGGAATACGCGCTGGCATCCATCCTAGAGTGAAGAGATGAGTTTGACGAGTTTCTACTCCCACACATCTCCGGTGGGCGGGGTAACTGGGGGGCACGTGGAGAGACAGCGAGACGGAGGGAGCGCCGTGGTGATAGGCTGTAAAGACTTGAGACAGCCGGGGGGGCTCTCCGTAAAGGCCTCCCCGTGACCCCCTCTATCCCAGGCACGTTCTCCAGCGCACCTTCACACTTTGACGCACTACTCCCCCACCCCCCAACCCCATCCCAACCAGCAGCCCCGCCCACTCTCGGTGGTGGGAGCAGTGACAGGCGCATCTCCTCCCAGTGAATAATTGATATGAACTGATATAACGAGCCTTGTCCTTCTTAATCCGCCATGCTAGCATATGCCTGCTTATAAACTCATTTGGGCCAAACGTAGGAACGAGGCCTGCTTCGGTACAGCTCCCGTCTTTTTGAGCACTGCGAAAGACAGCAATCAAACACGAACGTCCGTTGCGGTTAATATTGTGGCAGTCGTATCGGGTAATTACACGCCAGTCGCTGAGGCATGAATCCGATTTTTCCAGGGCCGCTTATGGCTGGACCTTGCCCATTGTTGACCTTGAACAACTGTGTCGTTACAAACGTTGCACTGTTCGTACCCGGCCAAACCACTCCTCCTATTTTGATTTCCGTCCCAGTGAAAAGACTTGCTTCACTTTTTGCACTTTTTTCGTCGAAGGATTCCAACGAAAACGACAGTTTATCCAGTGTAGCATTTAACCAACCAATAAGTGACATTGATTACAGGGTCCATAGAGGGTTTAAATAAGCAGTTGGGTAAATACACACCCTCTCTGTGTTGCCATGAGTAGGCTAGGCCCTGGGGTCTTCAGAAGCCCATCCAAAGAAGAGGTTGCTTTCCAAAGTATGCCGTCCCTTCGCTCCCTGGGGTCAACAGGAACAATATTTTCTTTATGCAATGGCCTTCTCCCATATACAGCGATCCATAAATCATATGTATGTACAGTTTACGCAAAGTCTTCTAGTTTATAGATGTAGCTAAATACACCCAGGGACTATGGTCCCAGAAAAGCTCCATATATACATTTATATATCTATATAAATACATATATATTTATATATATATGTTATTATTGTACAGGATAAGTAGTACCTCTAAACAAATCCAATGCTAAATCCCCGAAAACAAATGATCTATCTAAATTAATATATTGGTTTTGTTTAGAGGTACTACTTACATTGTTGTTTTTCATTTGAAGTAGTGTACTCCAGATAGCATGGCTTTAAGATGAGGAAACCTCACAAAAGGTAGCATCAATCCTGCATTCTCATGACAAAATCACATTAGCCGTTGGGGTCGGCCCTTTTTTTTTTTTTTTTCCCGAAACAGACATAATTAAGAGCACTGAATGTTGCATTAGCAAACACACCGGGTCCCACCAAATGAAATGCATGAATGTAACCAGATTGAAACCATTGTGTCTCTTCTCTGGCAGGGTAATTTCCAGATAGCGCGAAACAGGAATTACTGATTTAATGAGCGTGTGGCCTTCCATCCAGTCTTGCTCTGACTGTGCACTGTGCAACCGCATGCCGAGATGAAAACCCAGCCCTGACATTTTGGATCCACTTCCCTGCCTTTAAAACACCCTGGTGTTTGGCAAACGATAATTGGTTGGTTTGAAATCTCTGTGTTGAAATAGGGTTACTAGACGACTCCGAGACGAAGCCTTATTTGAGGTGATTTTGTCTCCTTTGCGTTCGCTGATTGCATCAGCTAGGTGAAGCAGGGGGAAGATAAAAGCTTTGGGGGTCTGCATTAGCTGATGATATCCGTCCATATACAGACATAGGGCATGTTTATCAGTAAATTACACCATTAAGATCCACATCTCCAGACAAAGGCAAGTCGCAGAGCGTACACTGCTAGGCTGAAGCTTCAATTTAGCAAGGTCAATCTGAGTGCTATGATGATACTGTACTTGTTATGGTATTGCCCGGTAACAATGAAGTCCATGTTCATCTGCATATCACTCTGAGTTATTTGGTATTATATATCCCGCAGCTTCAATAAACATTTCAGGGCTGTTTTTTATCTCCCCTAACCTGTGTAATCTCCGGAGCTAGCAACAACATTTGTTGCCGGCATGAACAAAGTCTGCAATATGTTGCGGGTCATTTCCACATTGGGTCTCCTGAAAGCAGTCTTGTACTCGGCATACAGGCCCATTCATCATCGTTTGTTACATAAATGGGGGCAAGATCTAGTATCACATTTGGCTTATGCTACTGTCAATATGTGGGCCAGCCGTCAGCATGGCTGCCATAGTGGTACTGTTCTATGATACGGTAGGCAACCTGACGAGAGCCAAACAGTAGGGTTACTATATAGATATACGATATATATGTGTAACAATTCATACTATTTATAATAGGATAATATGAATACACTAGTTACTAAAACTTATATTATATTAAGTGTTACTGTAATTGTAATAATAATAATAATATAATTATGAGTAATATTATAGTTCCATAGTAACCTACTAATTGCTATCACTTATTCTTATAAAACGAATTACACTTTGAGAAGTGAGGTGTATCAAGGACGCCCACACACACAATTGTAAAATGAGTGACGGGAGTGCAGTGGGCGTAGGACCACAGGTTGTGGAGAGTAGAGGACACGGGCGGGGGGGGGGGGGGGGGGGGGTGCTGTATGATTGACAGGCTACACGGGAAGCTCACCTGAGCGCCTGACCTCTCTTCTAAAGCCCTCTCTCTCCCCACGGTCTGCTTTTTTCTTTTTTCCTCCTCTTAAGAGGTAGAAACTTGAGGAGGGCCCATATCCGGGTGGAATGGCTCCAGGCAGTGACCTGTTCTGGGAGAGGAGTGACGAGGTATGGGGGGTTGGGGGGGCTGGGGGGGGTTAGCGCAGGGGTCTGAGGAATACAAAGGCCTTTCAGGTGAAATGCTCTTAGCGGGGGCCCGAGACAGACGGACTCCCACTGCACTGATAACGCCGGGGCGAGGGCAGTAAACCTCCACCCGACCCATGCCTGCTACACCCCGCTGAGTGCTTAGCCCGGGCGGACGGACGGGAGGACGGAGCGTGGGGGAGCGGTGGCTGGGTGGGTGGGGTTACTGGAGGGGGAGGGGGCGAGGGAGGGCTGCAGGGGGGATGTTGTTTCAATCTGCCAAAGTAAGGCGAAAAGGGCCTGACAGGTGAGTGAACACAAAGCACCTAAAGCCAACATTCCTGACAGCCACCCGCAAACAAACTCGCAGTGTTGGAAACTATTCCATGACACAAAGAGGGCTAATCCTCTTTATTAGAGTATAATCTTGGGGTAGAATTCACATTCCACTTGAGCGCACGGAAAGCAATCTGTTGATTGGAATAGAGTGGCTTGTATATCGATGTATTATGCAGGCATTTTCAAGGTCTGAACAGTGTTTCAAAGTCAGGCGAGACCATCTCGGAAATCCTCGCGAAACAATACGGACTAATTAATTCAGAACTGTTTAGGCAAAGTCAAAATCCAACCGCTGTAGCCTTGCGAAGGTTAAAAATGACCCGGTTCACTGTTTTGCTGTGGACTGTCAGTCATAGCCCAAAGGTGTAGTACTGTGGGCCTTTTGTATTCTAATGAAATGGAGATGGCTTTCCCCATTACCACATCTAGCCTAGCAGCCCCAGAATAAAGAAATAAAAAAGAGCCCATTGACACTGCCGCCTGTGTGTGTGTGCGTGTGCGTGCGTGTGTGATGTATATGTGTGTGTGTGTGATGTATATGTGTGCAGATGATCTCCAGCACGCGCCAACTGCGCTCCAAGCTAAACCCCCCCCAATATAACACCATGGCTAACGTGTGTGAATCCTCTCTGGAGGAACGCTCTCCATTCTCAAAGCGTCATTTCCTTTCTCTCAAAGTGTGCGTGCTGCTGCCACTGCAGACCATTAGCATTAAGACGTTCAGGGCCATTCTAACCTGCCCCCGTCCTCTCGCTGACTCCCCGCCCCCCACCCAGGTGCCATACATCCCAGGTTTTCCCAGAGCACCTTGATGAAATCTCCACGGCGGCCAGGGGGGCTCCGGGGGGGTGGGCGTATCACATTGTAGCTTTGACTCCAGCGAGACGCTCTCTGCTCTCTACACACCCAAAACCCAACCCCTCCACTGCAATGCCCCCATCGCTCCAGCCACCACAACCCCCCTTTCTCCCCTCCCCACCCCCACCGCTTCCCAACCTCTTCTTCCATTCCCTTCCCTCCTCTCCTGGTTTTTTCCCGAGCAGGTTTCACTCTTGTGCCTGTCATTCTCCTGCCTTTGTATCTACAGGCCTTTTTTTCCTCTTTTTTTCTTTGCCATTGCTATTGAATGCTGCCTTTCCCCGCATTGTCCCTCGCCTCTTTCTCTCCATCGCCCACTCTCTAACCCAGTCACTCTGGGGCCTAATTGTGAGATAGTTTTGAATAAATCCATTTATAAATACTTGTCTTCCGCTCTTTCTTTTGTCGTATTTTGTTTTTGGTTTCCTGTCGAGTGCGAGGGATCCTGCTGTGGCACTCGGCTGTGTTTTATTTCATGATTTTTTTTTACGTTGCTATTATTATTATTTCTTTTTTTTATTGTCATCATTCACGATGGTGGACAGGGTGATTCGTGTTTTCTTCTTCTGCTTTCAATAGAGGAGTGCTGCTCTGCTCCGCGGTCGTCGTGGGCAGCGCTTGCCGGGCCGCAGTAATTGTGTCTCATTAATTCCCACTGTAACGCTGGCTAGCTACATGGGCTACGCAATTAGGGTGGCTGAGCCCTGAATAGGTCGGCTAATCACGGAACAAAAGTCGTGGCTTAGGGGCCATTAGGGCCCCGAGGAAGTGCGGCCATTGTCAGAACCGGTCCGTGATGCTTTATAATCTCCCACCAATCACGGTGGGGGACGGTGTCCTGCTAGGGGATCCCGCCCCCTTTGTTTCAAACCAAACTTGTTTCTAGATGCAAGATAATGTGCCCGTAATACCTTTTGCCTTTCACCACAAAGATTGTGTCCCTTCTGCGTCCGGGGATTACATAAAATCAACAGTGGATTTCTGTATTACAGCGGAAAATTAGGTTTATGAGGAACGTTTCGCTGGCTTACCAGACGTTTCGCGTTTGTGTAGATTGTGATTGAGAGGCCTTGCCTCCCCCCCCCCCCCCCCCCCCTTGGTTAATTATGATTGGCTGCTCATAGAAATGACATGGTGGTTCTATGGGGGGAGGGAATACAAGATACACACTTTCTTTTCACTCGCCTCTCTCCCTTCCTCACCCGCTCCCCTCTTCCTCACCCTCCTTGTCTTTGTTCAGCCACTTCACCAAACTGCCGACTCAGGAGTCTGCAAGGACCTGGCTGCCATCCGGGGAAGGGAGACAATAGCGAACACTACCGTTATCTACCCCCCCCTCCCCCCCCTCCCAACTCACCCCCCAACTCACCCCCATTCCCTTCTCTCTCACTCTCCTTTATCCCCCTTTCTCTCTCCCTCTAGCTTTATCTTTCATCCCTGCTAATCACATCGTCAGGAGCCCAGGCAAGACATAAATGAACTCTCCTGGTCATTAAAATTAAGCATTGGAATTATTGACATGCAATTAGCCTCAGCCTTTTTTTTTCTTCACATGAGGACACGTGGAAAACTTTCTCTGGGGGGCTGCAGCTTATCCCGCTATCTACGTGTAACTATCAAGCCTGAAGTTCTAGGTGCTATCACATTTTCTTGTCTTGCCGTTTTGACTGGGTTACGGTGCTGTTGTCCCTCGATTATGTCAGGGATTATGCTAATGTCACGGAGGCACGCGGCCACGCTAACGACACTAACGTTCAGCCGGGCTTTTGCCAGCGCCTTTTGCCATTCAGTATCTCCCTTTCCTCTGTTTATTTCTCCCAGCAGTATTCTCATTGCAGTGGTATAACAGCCCAGACAGATTGGTTTCTAGCTCCATTTCATTTCCTATAATCCCCCTATCACTCAAAAAGCATAACTGAATAATACAAAACAGAAACAATATTTCTGTAAACATTTGGGGGTGAAATGTGCTTACACATTCACTTTTCACCGTCACTGCCAATTACTATGACAATTGGCTGTGTGCGTTTATAAATAGCCGGGAACACTTACTCAGACTTGTTAGTCAAACACACATTCCATCGTCTTTCCACTGCAGCCGAGCTGGAGTTTGACAAGCTGTTTACGCTAAGCCTGAGTAAATCAAATTCGAAGTTTGCCTTCCCTTCTCCAGTAATCTCATTTTGTTTACTGCTAGCACTAAGTGCATTAGCATCTGCATGGCCCGTCTGTATTTACTCAATTTACCCCTACTGTACTGGCTGTGAGCCAAACAGGGACTAATATTACGAAACGAGGACAACCAGCTCTGTATTCATGCAACAACCGCAGCCCTAATCTGACAATGACACATAAAATCCACAGCTGGAAAAGCTGACTTGAGAGTAGGCCTACCAACTGCCAGAAAGCTCTAGTTTTGCAGAGGTGAATGGAGATAATAATGTATTTTAAAGCCTGATATTTTTCCGCAATTTTCTTCCTTCCTGGGTGTTTACACGGAGGAAGCAGTCCTTTCCCAGCTGAGGGAATCACATACCTCTCTTTCAGGGGGAACACCGAGGACACATAACAGGAAGTAATTGTATATCGTTGCATTTGGCCAGAGGAATTCTGGGCTAGTTTGGGACCGCCTCAGGTTTACACGGGAAGCGAGACTCTTTTGACCTTTCTAAGAAAGGGGAAGGTGAGGCCGGGGTCGGAGTTCACCGGGCTTTCTTGACTTTGCGTCGGTCAAACCACTCCCATCGCTCCTTTAGAGAGACTGGGTATCAGGTCTCACCAGTTGTGTGGCTTCTCTTCTCTGTGTGTCCATGCTCCCAGAGCCCGGTCGCGTACCGGGTTGCCTCAGCCTGCAACCTCCAAGCCTCATTAGGCAGGAGCATCACAAAGGAACAAAGAGTAAAGACTCCTGAACCCGGGCCCCCAGCTACACACCTGTCATGGGTCTGGGTAAACAGGGGACCGGTGGAAACGCTTGCATACACTTCATATCTCTGTGTGTCATAGTAGGCCTAATCATGTGTTGGGGAATTTTTGGGTTGTCATTTTCCTTGGAAAACCGTTACAATGTGAAGCCAATCCGCAGCTTGCCTGTTAATGTTTTTGTTACGTTGTGTTTGTTTAATTTATCTTAAAGTTGTCAAACGGCGTGCACACACACTCACACACACACACACACACCCTGCAATGTGTTTTCCCACCAGTCAGGGCAAGTCATTAATTGTCAGAGTATTCTTAGCGCCACACCCTCACCTTATCGCTGTACCACTAATGACTGTTTGACCGCCAGAGCAAACGAATGATTAACAGGCCTCACTAACGAATTGCTCCATTCTACACCATGGACCTAGTCCATTGTCTTGCTAATGCAGCTGCGGCCGGGATGACCGACACAGCCTGACATATTTACTATCTCTTAAGATAACAAGGGCCAACAGCAATCCGGTTGCATTAACACCAGCCCCCACAGCCCCCCATTGTTCTGCTCTGGCTTAAGTTGACCCAAATGAATCCACTCAAAAATGTGGCCAAACAAGAATTTAGCAATTACCCTGCAATTAGTCTGTTGCAACTTTTGTTATTCAGTTAGGCGATGTGGTGTAATGGGAAGGTAAACCCAACCACAAGCAGGCCGTTCGGTTTGTTAATTTGTAGGTGTTTTTATATTTTTCTGTTAAAATGATTATATTATGTCTTTCCAGTCCATCTTTACTAGACTTACACAAGTCAGACAAAGTCAAACCCTTGAATTCAAACACTAGCATCAATGTCAAAATCCAATGAAGGATAAAAACATTGATACAAGTTAAACAGCCCTAAAGAAATAAACATCTACACCTTTGGTAAGTTATAAATGGTTCTGCCTTGGCCCTTGGGCAAATCACGGATCCACTGGTATGTACACGCATTCATCCCGATATCTGCTATGTCCTTCAGGAGTGAACGCTCAGATTGGATTTCTTCGAGGTAATGCCTTTTTACAGATTTTTCCGCCCCATCTTTTTGTGAGGATCAAACGTTCTATCTTGTCAGGCTCATTGAACCACTGTTGAGTTTGTACCAATGGCAGTGATTTTAATTTCTCCCATGGGCATTACAATCTCAACATCCCCAAAGTAATTATCAGGATGAGACCCCCCCCCCCCCCCCCGCCCCCTGTGGCGTTGGGGGGGATTTGATTGGATTGAGAAGGCCAGGGATGGCTGGTCGTGTCCTTATGGGCTTCAGGAGTTTCGATGCATCCCAGGTATGGCTGTATGACTAGCGTCTGCCTTTATAAATGAGTATTGGATAGCGAGCTACAGAGATAAGGTAGAAATGGCCGCCGCAGCAATGCATGCATGCACGCCGATTCCTACCTCGAAAGAGAAGTTGCAGTGCAACTTTCCCCAAAGGACATTCACCTCTCTTAACCTTCGACACGTACCCCTGACGATCTATTGGCTGGGATTTTGTCCCATTGAAATCGGATGGCAAACGTTGACCTTAAGAAACATGAGCAGTAAATGGATGGTGACGAGGGCAGCAGCAGCCACCTATGGAGCTGGATTAGATTGGTAAGGCTCAGACCTACTATGCAGCACAGCAGGCAGCCCAGGGCCACTGTGTCGGGCCGCAATAGGACCGGGGCCCATTAGAGCCACAAATTAGCGTGTGAATGAAACCGATTTGTCGAGCTAGTATGTCATCTCCATTACTCCTTGAGCAAACCCCGTCATCCAATCACATTTAGATATCGCGAGCACCATGACTGTTTCCGTTACAAGGGTAAATAAAAGCTTGTCCAACTTTTAAGGCTTATCCGTATGCAAGTCTGGAGCTTTCCGCCGAGTTGAATGGGCTGTTATTGAGCTTTTAAGGAGATGGCGGTGCCTGTGTTTGGAGATTTGTCGGTTTTAAATTGTTTTCCTCTAAGTGTGAAGAAGCATGTGCGAAATTAGAGGCGCAGGCATAGGAATTTATCAGCATTTATTTCCTGACATTTAGCCGTTTCAACACAGGCTCGAGCTGTGAACAACAACGCCCTGTCCATTTGGGCTTTTGATTTATTTTCTAAATTCCCGCTTTTCATGTGGCATTCTCGTTCTTTATGCAAAACCAATCCAAAGAATACACGTCTGAATGTCTTGCCCTGGCTAGTTAAACATTAATAGGAATGTCAATGCCTGAGCCTTGTGTTACTTTTTAACCGCACGCTTTGTTAAATATTCAATCTCAGGGTGACAATATACTGCATTCCTTTCCCATTAGTTGTTCCCTTGCGCCGTTGTGCTTTACTGCCACTCTTTCCTGCTCTCTCTATCTGTCTATGTCACTCCCCCCCCTACCTCCCACCCACCCCTCACTCTTTATCCTGTTAACTTTAATGCCCGAGCCTCCACTTAATTGGCATTTTTGTTAACAATTTCCCTTTATTTTTTTCTTCTTCTCTTTTCAGATAGTGTTAAACAACTGCGCCTCACACCTCAAATACACTATTTATTCATCATTTTGTACACGGTAGTCTGACAGCGGGAAACCCTATTAGGCAAGCTAATTTAAGGGGTTACCAGCAATCCAATTAGGTCTAATTGGGGGCCGACACAACAGCCATCAGAGGTAACTTGCGCTGACACCCGCAACCGCTAAACGCTTCAAACCCCCGGTTCTGGTCTCTCTCCTCCTGCGACCGGTCCTTGGGCCCCTTGCTGGGTCCGGGGGCCGCTGGCTCCGGTGTCAGACTTTATATACACGCCATCATTTAATAATGACATTGTAACATTACACGCGGTAAACAATGGAGACATATTCATGGGGGCGAGGGCATGGTGGTTGTGTGCGTGGAATGGGGTGGGGGGTTGACACAGTTTAACGCGACTGCTAATGCGGCGTGTTATCTTTTGTCACAGAACTTGCACAATGGGCTCCAAAGGATCGGGGGCTTTGTCTCAGGTGCGAGACCTCCATGAAAAACTCCTCAGTTCAGGCGCACAATGGGTCACAACTATAGCCTCCTTTTGGTCAAAGATCTGGATGGGCGCATGGAGGACAACGCTGAACTCGTCTGATTGTTTTATTGTTATTTATAGTATTCAGACCAAGCCATCCTCAAGCTCCGGTTTCCAGGGAACAATTGGAATGCCCTAACTTGACAAATGTTAACATGAACACATTTTGTTGACGTAAAACCACATCTCTTTAATGTCAATCTGTTGTTAATGTCATAAGGGGATACGTTAGGTAGAACTTTAACCCTGGCAAAGGGATTAACCTGAAACATATATTAACATTCACTGTGAGTTATACTGCGCTAAGAAGAAAATATAGACTGGAAAGGCGAAATCTAAATCTAAACAAATCTAAACAGATATTTCTGCTGGAATTTAAATGTAAACAACCTGATTATTAACATTCTTGCCAGAATAAAATATTTTTGTGTGTTATTCAACTGTGTTATTGACTTGGCTTTGGAGTGGTCATGCAGTTTTCTGGTCCGTCTGTATTATGGGGATCCCAGTTATAATAAAACTCAATTCAGCTTCAAAGCTGCACGCTGTAATTTGCCTCATACATAAAATACAAAAAGACAGGCAGGCGATTGCACATTCAGAAAGCTTAGTAATTGGGTGTTGTTAGAAAACATCCTAGTGTATGGTAATGGCCTTAACCAGCTAAACCTGTCCTTACTGACTGGTTGTGGCTAAGTTCCATGCATGAGGAGCAGGCACCATTAGACCGTCATTTCCTGTGCTGTGCTGTGTCAGCCGCTCAGCTGCTCGGCGATCAGGTACAGACACGTTCGATTTGATGGTGCCACTGCCGCCATCCTTGATTGCATCACTTCTGGTCTTCCCTCCCCTGCTATCTAAGTGGCCTACATGTTTTTCCTTGTCTATGGCTTGTATACTTTCAACGTTCAATTACGTACGGTATACCATTCAGGGATCTGTAACCTGTGTTTTAGTTTATCTGACCTGGGATTGTAGAGGAAAAAGTATTCTTGGGTCTGTGTGTTGGAAGACATTGGCAGTCCAGTCCTGAATATATTTACGAATGAAAGTCTACATGTTTTTATTTCAAACAGATCATAAGTGCAGAGAAAATAGAGAGGCAGAGTGAGAGAGACCTAAAAGCCTATGCATACAACTTGGCATAACATACATCACGTGACAACCTCAACCATTGCCCATCAACTCATATACAGTTTCTCATGCAGAACCTTATTTAGTATGATGCTATATGCTATACCCACCACACACATCATGTGATGCCTAGGTCCGACAATGCGTCCATTGTTTTCTGTTTTTTTTAGTTGTATCTCCCCGAGGCGATGCTATTTGCTGTCCTTAGGTTCCCACCGGCAGCAGCACTCTATCACTTAAATGGAGCAACAAAAAGTCTGAGTCTGAGTCTTTTCAAAAGGGAGCCATCTCTATTTTCAGTCGCATGATGGACCAAACACAATGGCTGATAACTGGGACACATCCTCTGTTGAGGAACTCGGAGGGTGACGGACCTCCGATTAATGAGACCCATCATGGGAAGGCTTTCCTTTGTATTCATTGTAGACACACAGAGATTGAATTCCTAGTATAGTGCGAACCATAATGTGCCAATGGAACAACATAAATGAACAACAATCTTAGCCCACAGAGCCCATCCTGGTGCTTTGAATGCACACCATGAGAGTCAGCTTAACGCCACTCTCGTCGTCCTTACAGCCTGATGAAATGAGAAGTAGATACCATAACTTTCGAAACAAACGTACTCCTGACACAACCCACTAGTCGCTGCTGGGGAACTCTCTTCTCTCTCCTCGTTTTCGCAATCCATCGCAATTTCTTTATTGACTCCCAAGTACTGTATAAACGGTGGCTCCCTGCCTCTCTAAGTTCAGCCGGATATGTCTACAGCCGGAGATGGCAGGAGAGATGGATCGCTATCACTTGTGTTGACGAGGCTCAGACTTTGATGATTTGATCTGTGAGGAGGACTCCTAATCACCAGGGCGGGGAGCGCGCTGGGATGGACCTGCTCGGTTAACCGTCCTTCCGGAATGAGAGCAGATGAAAGTTCCTCGTCCCCCTCGTGTCCCGGGAGTTACACGGCTGCATCGCCGCACGATTCACTCCGCTAAAGTTTTGAGTGTTTTTATGGGCTTAATACCCCTTATCGGATTGGCCAGGGGGTGAAGGGAGTGGAGTGGGGGGACGGCCGGGGGGGGTTGCTCTTTGAAATACATAACGCGCCCCATTTGCAATTCTAAACATCTCCGTCTACATTTTGCCCACCGCTAATGTTTACGTGTCTGTGGTTTCTGCCCCCCCGTCCCAACCCCCCCAGCCCAAACCCAGTCTGGATTCAAACAGAAGCTTGTGGTTAAAACGAAACAGCCAACAAACACAGGACGTACTGCCATTCCTCTTGGAGAGAGAGAGAGAGAGAGAGAGAGAGAGAGAGAGAGAGAGAGAGAGAGAGAGAGAGAGAGAGAGAGAGAGAGAGAGAGAGAGAGAGAGAGAGAGAGAGAGAGAGAGAGAGAGAGGGGACAGCAAGGGAGACGGACAGACAGACAGACAGACAGACAGACAGCAAGGGAGACGGACACAGACAGACAGACAGAGATATTATAGCCCCCCTTGTCTAAAAGGAAACCTGTCATCATATTTCACCTCGCTATAATTAGTTGGCGGGAAACTGTAAACTAGCATCTCCTGAAATGTTCCATGAATCACAGGGCCGGTGATAAGTAGCTATTAGGGGGGGCTAAGTCTGACAGGGGTGTGATTCTGAGGGGTGGACAGCTGTCATAGGCTGAGCAGGTATGGGGCTGCCGACTGCAGGGATTAACCCACTGCCTGCCGTACTTCAGCAGAACAGCACACGCCAGCGCAAGGACTAAAGCACTGTTTCTCAAGCCATAGGTTCCACTCTGAAGAACAGCTGTATCCGATTAATAACTGTCTGTTGGTATAGGCAAAATATTACTCCTTGAATATACCAAATACTCCTTGAATCAGTCCAAGGAAATTGCAGTCAACAAATCACATGTCATATACCGTCTGACAGCTAATTGAGCCAACCACTGTTGATAGCGGACTCGCACTTAGTTTTGACGTTAGCATTAACTTGGCAATTAATGTCTGTAAATATGAAATTGTATTTGCGAAGGTCGAAGTGGTCCAAAGAGGGTGTGGGTAAAGCGGGACTTGGCCCTGGCTGAAAACAGTTTGAAGCGGCTGGACGAGAGTGTATGAGGGCGTGAAGGTTTCCAAAGGCCGTACATTAATTGAACTGAACCGATTTCTTTCCTCCTAAAACTCTCCCACCTCTTCATCTTGTTAGGATGAAGAACGCCGGCATCAAAGCTCCTCATTGGAACAGCGAGAGGAGTGTGTTCGCAATCTGGATTAATTTGAAAACGGGCGATTATATACACAAATACAAATTGCAGTCGTGGCTGGGGGGGAAACTCATTGGGATTCCTGTCCTCTCTGCATGGAGACGACCGGGGGGGCTGCCCCCTCACGCCTCTTGGCGAGTATTCAGCAGACAGACAAGCTGTCAGGCTCACTATCTACTGGACCTCCTCTCGTTAATTCGGTGGACAGGAGAGCGGCTGTTTGCCCTGTGGAGAAAAACTAGACACACACACACACGCATACACATATACATGAACACACACACACACACACACACTCATGTATACACATACACACACACACACACAGGTATGCACACACACACACACACACACACACGTATACACACACAAGCACACACATATAAACACACACGCACGCGCGCACAGGGCTCTTCTCCCCGCTGTCCAGCTAGCCGGAGCCAGCAGCTACAGCCCAGCCGCCGGGCCGTCCAGGCAGGCAGGTAGATACCTAGCCTCCAGCCATATCAGGCCCAGCAGCCTGGCTGCAGTCAATATGACCGCGGGCTAAACCAGTGTGGAGCCTGTCCCCCTCAATCATGGACCGGGGCCAGGCAGGAAAGAAAGAAGTGAGCGAGGAAGAAATTGGAAGAGTGCTGCGGTCATTGAATATGAGACCTTTTTTGCCAACCGTCCGCACACACACAAACTCCGGCACACCTACACACGCACACACACTCACAACCAAGCGCAACCCCACCTCCCCGCTTCCTCTCTTTCACTCCTAATCCCTGGTTCCCTCTCGTGCCTCATACACTATCTATCCCCCACCAACCGCCCCCTCATTGCACTCCTGCTTCTCACTTGTCTCTAACTTTTAGTTTCCCCTATCCCTAATTACTGATTTATGGCCGTGGTTCGGTCCGTCCGTCCGTCTCTCCATTTGTTTGTATGACTGTCCGTCTGGTGTCTGCTGTTAAACAGAGAGATCAGTCTGATGCAGCTCCCCCCTTCAGGTCATTGTAGATTGTTTCCTAGTTTAATTTTGCTACTGTCAGCGTCTATTGTGGCCTGTTCTGCTCGTAACAGGCCATGAAAAACAACGGGTCAAAATGGGTGGCTTAGAAGGTGTGTGTGTGTGTGTGTGTGTGTGTGTGTGTGTGTGTGTGTGTGTGTGTGTGTGTGTGTGTGTGTGTGTGTGTGTGTGTGTGTGTGTGTGTGTGTGTGTTGGAGACACAACAAAGGAGACACCCACTGTGCATCACATGTAAATCCTAGCTTGCAGGTGAGTCCCAAGGGCCATAACGAGAGAGCAAACGAAAGGGAAATGTAAAATATGACAAACGCACACCGTCAACTTTAAAACTGTCGTGGTTGTGAAGCCCCCTCGACTCCCCTCACCTGTCGATACCTGAGAGCGTTATGCCGCCACCACGCAGTATCGTCACAAAAAAAGTACCTAAACTAGTCAGAAGGGATAACTCCCCTGCATTTTTGTACGTCAAGCACTAATATTGTTTATTTTTTTTCGTACCTTTCACTGAATATGAATATTTATGAGTCAAGGAAGTCCTCTCAGGAAGAAGTGAAAGATTGCATATGCAAAAGAAAAAAACTCCCTAGCGTTCGGGGCGTTCGCGAGACAATCTCAAAGAGAATACGCGAACACAGCCTTGGCTTCATTTCGGTACTCTGGCAAACCGCTGTCAAATGTCTGTTTACCGCTACACTTCCTGGTGGGAAACTCTAGGGCAGAGACGCACTTAAGCTCCTACGGAGAGACGTCTTTTAAAACAACCCGTTTCACAGCTTTTTCCCCCCTTTTTTTTTAAAACACATAAATTATGTTTGTGTTCGCGTCTCTCCACCTCTGAGGACAAATTATATTTCGCTGTTAACAGCGCAGTCTCGGCTCCATTGAGAGACTTTGGATCGCTCCAGCACCTGCCAGCGTGGCATTCATGTTGGGGAAGCAAACAATTCACAAGTAATAAGTCGTTTTTTGGGGTAGGGGTGGGTTGGTTGCTGAACAACGCACAACTAGACCTTGAAAAGCACTAGGAGACTCCTAGACATTGCTGCGAATAATGTGCCATGATAATCAGGATTCAAAGGGAAAAAGCAGATCAGATAGAATAGAGGCTGTTCTGTCTGCGAGATGGTAGATAAAAAAAAAGCGAAAAAACAAGAGCCCTAGACGACAGAAGTTTCTTTCTTGCTCAACCAGCAAGCTCTAAACACAAACGTAGAGATACTGTAGTGACGTTCAGTGCCCTCACAACATTTCATCACTTGCCCTATTGGACCAATATAGATTTAACTGCCACCATATTGTGCAAATGATCTGCCCATGGCATGATCTGCCCATGGTGCTATTCCAAAGCCGCTCACTTTTATAACACACACACACACACACACACACACACACACACACACACACACACACACACACACACACACACACACACACACACACACACACACACACACACACACACACACACACGGCTGCTATCTTCGGCATACGTTCCCCCTGCTTTCTGGCAGACCAGGGCAAATTTGAAAAAGAGTGCGTCGTTCTGTTGCGATTAACTTCCAATGTGTGTCACTAGTTTGGCTATTCCTATTGAAAAAAAAATCTTGATTTTTTAAAAATATGTATTTGTGATAATTAGCCGCGTGCGTGTGCGGTGCATTTGCTTCTGTGGAAACCTGTTCAATACCGCCCCAGGGGGTGAAGAAAGAGAAACACACAGCGCCTCGTTCTTTATGACACGTTACCGTTTCCTCCGCTGTCAGTCAGCATTAAGGAACTGTTTAGCCTGTTGCTGATTTCTCCCCACACACTCCGTTTGTAATCTGAAGCAGTGTTCTCTCTTTAAACGATTCTGCTAATTGCTTTATTTAATCACACAACGGCGGAGGAATTATTTTTTGTAGCCCGGAGGTAATTCCGAAGGTTTAACACAAAAGCGTCTGGAATATCATTTTGAGAAAAGAAACTGAAGCAACTGAAGAACTTTCATCACTTCATCCTGCATACTTTTGTGATCAACACTTTGCAGCCTCCTTTCAGCGGGCCCTTTAAGTTCAGAGGGAACTCTGGGAACATTTGTGTTTCAACGCAATATAACGTAGCAAAAAGACCCTCCAATCCAACTGGTTAAGCTATAGGAGACGTGGAGTGTAAAGTAGGTCCTTCTAATAGACAGCAAAAACAAGTCCTGCTTAACTATCAAGGCTTTTCCTTTTTTCCCGCTTGCTGACTACTTTTCATCCAATCCCATCGCTGTATCTCTCTTCCCTCTCATCTCTTCTCTCTGTCTCTCTCTTCCCACCCCACACCTGTTCCAATCCGAACCCCCCCCCCCCCCCCCCCGACTCACCCCTCCCGCTTTTCTCCTTTTTTCCGTTTTGAATTAGGCAAACCAAGCGCAGGGCAGCAAATGGTATTCGAAAGAACCAAACAAGATGAGGACGGGGGGTGGGGGGGGGGGGCTGCAGGCGGGGGGGCGGCGGGGCGTTTTGGGAGGAAATCAAAGCGAAGATCGGCAGAATGATTATACTTCCAGGGGCCGCGGCCGACCCATCGGCAGAACTGAGCAGGCCTCCGGCCTCCCTCCCCCCCTCACCCCTCTCAACCCCCCTGCCCCAACTCGCCCCCAAACCCCCCCCCCCCCCCCCCCCCCAAAAAAAAAAGTCCTATGAAAAGAAATGGAGACAGCCTGAATGCAAATGAAATCCCCCCTCATTCCTGCAAATATTGTCTTAGCCATTAGCGTGGGCTTGACTAGAAAGGAGTGGTACCACTCATTGTCGCCGGGTCCGGGAGAAGTCAGGGGAAGAATTCTATTCAGCAGGGGCTGTCTTGGGGTGGGTGGGGTGGTGGTGGGGGGGGGGGGGGAGCCCCACTCTGGGGCTTGTTTGGTGCCATTCAGATGCCACAGACCGTGGCAACAAAGAGAGCTTTCAGCGTATACCTCACTGTAAAAGCATGTGAAAAAAAGAAAGAAAGAAAGACGGGGGGAGGGGGGCATCGTTGAGGTGGGGGGGTTGTTGGGGGAGGTTAGAGGCCGGTGAGGTGGGGGTGAAAAAAGTAAAAGTGGGAGAGAGGTGGAGGGCAAATCAAAAAAAACTTTAGGTGCTTGTTGGGGGGGAACTCCAGCGCCCTGTGTGTTGGTTTAAACCGCCCGTTTGTTTTTGCTTGATGGGATATGGGGGCATGGGTGATGGGTGAGGATGGGGCAAGTGGACAACTATAAAAATGTGTTGACACAAACACACACAACACACACACACAGCCATGCTCGTCCACAAACACAAAACCCATGCTCAGATATACAACATATAAAAAACAGGCATACAAGAAATACAAAAGCATGCTCATGCTCACACACATTGCTCACACACATGCACGCACACAAACTTAAAGCGTGTGAGTGCATGTTTCCAGCCTTTCAGCGGGCCTTCACTTGGCCTTCCTTCAGAGGGGGCACCCAGCTGGGGAGAGCAGGGAGACGCTGTCTGCGTTCGCCCCATATACCTTACCTGTATGCTCTCTGCAGGCTGCTGGTGTGTAGTGATTGTGTGTAGTGATTGTGTGTAGTGATTGTGTGTAATGGTGCAGCCGGGCTCTGGTTTGGCCATCAGTGATGCTGTGGGTTAGCCGGGCCTCTTTGTAATCTCTCCCTCTCTCTCGCTCTCTCTTTCTCTCTCTTGCTCTTGCTCTTGCTCTCTTTCTCTCTCTCTCTCTCTCTCTCTCTCTCTCTCTCTCTCTCTCTCTCTCTCTCTCTCTCTCTCTCTCTCTCTCTCTCTCTCTCTCTCTCTCTCTCTCTCTCTCTCTCTGTCCCGCCATTGCTCTTTCTCTCTCGCTCTCTTTCTCTTTCTCTCTCTTGCTCTCTCTTGCTCACTCTTGCTCTCTCTTTCTCTTTCTCTCTCTTGCTCTCTCTTGCTTTCTCTCTCTTGCTCTTTCACAACTTCAGCACAAAGTGGACTACTCCTCGAGTTCTCTTCCACATGCATGCAGGAAAGTAGATCCTTTTTTTTTTTCTCGGTGTATTTTATTCCGAGGGGTAAACAACCCGTAAGCAGAATACCAAACACATCATTCAAGCCCTGGACGGAGATAACCTCAACCCTGACTGGCCGCGTGCTTCTCAGGGTTTGATTATGTGTGCGAGGAATTCATATGAGTGAGGTTCAGAAAGTGTGGCAGGGCAGGATTAAATTAGGGATTTCTTGCGGGGCGAGGGATAGGGGCTTCAGCCACAGGCCAGGTCGGAGCTGGTTCAAACGGAGCCTCTTCGAACGGAACTGGTTCCAAAGGAGCCGGGTTGAACAGAGCCGGTTCAAACGGAGCCGGTTCGAGCAGAGCCGGTTCGAATGGGGGCGGTTCGAATGGAGGCACTTTGAAAGGAGCTGCTTTGAACGGAGTCAGTTTGAAAGGAGCCACTTCTAATGGGGCGACTTGCTGTTTCTTGGCCCTGTGCCTCACCGCATTCCAACAATGTACTGAAAACGCTATAAGGGAGAGATGCACGTTTTGCATTGTTAGCGCGCACACGCGTGTAGATACTCACATACATTCTCCCAGGCATACAGGGACATGCACTTACTCACACACACACACACACACACACACACACACACACACACACACACACACACACACACACACACACACACACACACACACACACACACACACACACACACACTGAAGAAAACAACGGAATACAGTGCTTGGCGTATGTGTGTATAGGTGGAGAGGGGCGTATGTGTCGAAAGCGACAATACCCCTTGGCATTGTACATTTATTTTCACTGGTGCAGTCTTGCACTTTCTGTGCAGCACGAGCGAGGAAGGGCTTGCACAAAGTAAAACAACCAAACCCGACTTCTGCTGTTCTTTTTTTTCTTTCCCTCCTTCTTTCTCTTGGAGTCTCCTGTCTTTGGAGAGATGGCTGGAGTCCAAGCAGCTGTATAATCAAGCTGTTCATTTATTCTTTATTGACAGATGCTACTTCCAGCCCTAGTATTTTCTGGGGGGGCTAGGGCTGTTGGGGGGGGGGGGGGGGGGGGGGGGGGGGCTGTTTTTCGAACCTCTTGGAAAAATTGACTTCCATGGCATGATGATATATGGCTCACAATGCTTTGTTAATGTTGGACTGCGCCAGGGCATGGTATAAAGAAGAAGCTATGTTATACAACCCGTTATTTTGTTCAGAGACAGAAACTCTAGGCGTGAGAAGGAGAGTAGAAACACAGCGTTGGAGCCTGAGGCAGAAAGTATTGTGTAACAAAATAGAAATTTAATGAAAAATCAGATTTAAATATTTAAAGAGAAATTCCACTGCAAAGTAAAAGGAAACATAGTTTACCGATCGAGGCAATATTGGTTAAAGGACCCTCTTCAGTCTAACTGCATTTTGACTTATTTTTCAAAAGGCACTCCATGTTGTTGCAAAACGCTCCAAAGGTAAACCATTCCAAAGGTCAATGCCTTACGTTTTTTGGTCAATAACTGATTATTGCCACACAAGTTCAATGATTGATCTCAGTGTCAACTAGTTCTTTGTGCTGCGCATTCTGATACTTCACACATTAATCCACAATCTCAACATCTCACCTTTGAAATCAACACTTCCTTCAACATCCTCTTTTGCTACACCTGAAACCTGCAGCTTTTCATTGGTCAGGAAGTCGTGTGTGATTTGAAACTACCAATAGTAGAGCGGGGAACATGATGGGTGTGTGCGTGCCAGTTGAGAGCACCATAGCTGGACTTCAGACCTATAGAACTATTGGCAATATATATACTGTCTGTAACGTATTTTATTTCACCTTCATGAGGCCAAGGCACCTGCCAACGTGTTTCTTATTGTGCATTTGGTAACTCTAAAACAATGTAAAAGTTTGCGTTAAGCTGTATGAATGTTGGCACGGACGAACCATGATACCTTAGCCAAACCGTGAGTCGCGTGATGCAAATACATGTCATATCGGCACGGTGATCTCAGGGCGTGGAGGCGTGTTCGCGCTCTCCTTTTACTGATCCGCCCGCCGCACCCCCCTGAACACGTGGTGGACCGACACCCAGAGCCTCACTAAGGTCCGGCGCTGAGCAAACAGCATGCACTCAACCTACCACTCTTGTTTCGCTAGCACTAGTGCGACACCGTCTCTCTTTCGAGGCTGCAGCTCCACAGCAGACTTCTCGACACTGCCTGGTTGTGCAACCCCGAAAGGTTGTGCCTACCAAAGACACGGAACTATCGCTGATTCTCGTTTTACATTCCCTCTCTATCGGGGAACTGGGCGAAGGAATTGGGGCAGTCCCCAGAGTTCCAGGCAAGGCCGGGCTTTGCTTTCTCTGGAGTTGTTTTCTCTTTGCTGCTGCTATTGGCTCATTGTCACACACACACACACGCGCACGCACGCACGCACGCACGCACGCACGCACGCACGCACGCACGCACGCACACACACACACGTGAGGAGTGCAGTGGGTACACATCTGCCGCGCACACACAAACACACACACCGTTCTGCGCTGCCCTCTGGCAAACTCACCTCAACATTCTGCGGCTTCTCGCAATTCCCAAAACTCCACAACCCCCGTTCTCATTTCCTCAAAGCCTCACCATGTGTATAGCACGACCACAACCACCTGGAGTAGGAAATGATTTGGGCTGCGCTTTGGTCACTTAGTCACTAATAACGAACGGCACCTTATTTCGGGAACCGGCGGCAAACCTTTATAGCTTGCAGAACCCTGCTGAATAAGAGCCAGTACCAGGCATGTTTTGTTGACATCTGTGAGGGCGAGAGTCCGCGTGGCAACAGTGAACAACACCTCCGAACCACATCCACTCTCTAACTGTGCTGCTGCTGCGGCTCTCTGCCTCATAAATATAGTCATACAGCCGTCCGTCCACAATAATAGCAAGCACCGCAGGGTGACAGCTTCTGAATCGGAAGCTATTAACCCCACCCCACCAGTCCAGCCCACCTCACCCCAACACACCCCCTCCTCCCTGCCATGTGCAAGACCGTTGCATGGGAGAGACAGCCACACCTGGCCATAATTCATACAGCATTCGTCATCTACCTCTCTCCCTGTTTAACTTCCTCCCTGCCTCTATCCATATCTCTCTCTCTCTCTCTCTCTCTCTCTCTCTCTCTCTCTCTCTCTCTCTCTCTCTCTCTCTCTCTCTCTCTCTCTCTCTCTCTCTCTCTCTCTCTCTCCCCCCCCCCCCCCCCCCCCCCCCCCCCCCCTCCTCCGCTTCCCCTCCGGCCACGACAGGATTATATCTGACATGTTTAAGGAAGTGGTTTTGGCAGGCGGCGTGGTGGAGGCAGGGCGCTGACACCTCCGACCCACCCCACCCCTCCGACCCACCCATCTCTATACACACACACACACACACACACACACACACACACATACACACTTATGCTGCTGACACAACACAACACAAACGCGTTTCCCAATGGCAGCTCCGAGTCCGTCCCCTTGTCTAAGCAGGGGCAGGTTTTGACAGTGTGCGTACGTGCGTGTGCGTGTGTGTGTGTGTGTCGGTTTGGCCTCGTCTAAAAATGACTCTAGGTTGCGGTGGAAGAGGTGTTTGGGGGGTGGGGGGTGTGGGGGTCTGGGGGTGAGGCGAGGAAGAGTTTGAGCATTAACTTTTCAGGTTGGTCACGGGGTGTCGACCTGGGCGAGCTGATGACAGATAGGGAGGGGCGGGGTGCTATAGGACTGTTGTTTGGAACCGACCACTGCTGTTTGTTTGAGCGGGGTATTAGGCACGCTCGGTTAAGATGAAGGGCTTCAGACGTGTGTGTGTGTGTGTGTGTGTGTGTGTGCGTGTGTGTGTGTGTGTTTTCATGCATATGTGTGTGTGTGTGTCTGTGTCGGAGATTGCCTCTTCCAGAATGTGTGTGTGTGTGTGTGTGTGTGTGTGTGTGTGTGTGTGTGTGTGTGTGTGTGTGTATGTGTGTGTTTGTGTGTGTCGGAGATGCTGTCCTCCAGAGTGGGTGCATATGTGTGTCTGTCTGTGTGAGAGATGGGACGGAGTGGAGGGAGAGGGGATGGGGGTACAGCTATGTGTTTACACTGCCGCTGTTGCCCGTGGTGACGGGCCGGGTGCGGGCCCAGAGGCACCGGGGCGACCTCGTCTCTGTCGGGCCACGCTAACACAGCTGTCTGCCAAGAAGCTGACAAACGACCCAGAAGAGGTGGATGTGTGTGTGTGTGTGTGTGTGTTTTGGGGTGAGGGTTAGTAGCACACAGTCCCTGTGCCCCCCTAACAGTATGACCCCAGCAGCAGCCCCTTCTGCCGTCTCAGGACAATGGGGCTGGATTCCTGGAAAATGACTTAATTGTTGGCTAGATTTCCAAATTATGATTTCAGTTGCACTGACACAGGCAGAAGAGGAGACAGGAGGAGCAGGATATATTAGCTAGGAGTGAGGTAGGCCCGGAGTCTCGTATGTCACTGTCTCCGTTTTGTGGGGGGGGGGGGGGGGGGGGGGAAATCCAGCCGATGGTGGAGACTCAAAGGCAAGCGAGCCTATATCAAAGAAGAGATGGACAAGATGAGAGAGACAGACCAAAACAAGAAGAGGAAATGGAGAGACCGGGGGGAGAGGAAGATATTGGTAGAGTAGGAGAGGGAGAAACGGGGTAAGCAGAAAGAGAAGCAATAACAAGAAAAAATACTAGTTTGGGTTAATTTGGAGGAACGCCGGGCAGCAAATTGCAGGGAAACGTATACAAAAGGGAGGAAGGCCGCGTCTCATCCACATCCTGACATCCTGCGCCCTTCCTGAGTTTATTTTCTTTTTTCTACCTGTCCTTAAGACGCAGAACAAATGGCAGGAACTGGAGTTTTTAAATTGACGCGCTCCAACATGCCTCCTCAACACAACACACACACACACTTGCACGTACTCCAACGTACACACGTAGACACAAAGTCAGACATGCACGGGCACACACACACACACAGATACATGCAAATACACACGCGCATGCACGTATAGAAACACACGCACATGTAAGCACACAAAAAAACACGCATACACACACAGAAACACACGCGCGCACACACACACACACACTCTTTCTCTCATTCACACACACACACACACACACACACAGGCAAGCACACAGAAACACACGCACACACAGACAGAAACACGCACACACACACACACACCACACACTCTTTCTTTCTTTCACACACACACACACACACACACACACACACACACACACACACACACACACACACACACACACACACACACACACACACACACACACACACACACACTTCCCCTGCTTTTTTCCTTTCCTTTATAGAGGCGGTCTTGCTTTCTGCGCGGACGGGGCCTCCAATGTTGCGGCCCATCCATCTTTTTCCCATAGTTTTTATAGGGAGCCGAGGGCTGTAAGTCAACGATATGAACAGCAGGGGAAGGCAGGCCTGCGTTCAAAGACGCTTAGATGTTCTTTGTGAAAAAAGAAAAGCAGAGACCCTGTGTCGTCACTAACAGGTGTTTTAGTTTATAGTGCTTGTGTTTGATGGAACGGCGGAGCAACTTGTTAAATTCACATCAAAAGCTCAACGCCAAATGGACATTTTCCTTCATCTGGGAGGGTGTTGCTGTTGGGTAGTGAAAGTAGACACATCGGTGGATTCTGTCATTTTGACACATTTGGGGGATGTGGGTGGGAGGGGGAGGGGGCGGGGAGCGCACCTGGGTGAAAGCATTGTAAAAGTAGCCTCTCGGCTGAGTATGTAGCCTTATAAATAATGTGCCAGCCAAGAATTAGCTTGAGGGACTTTTTTCCTCAAATCTCATTCATGTGATTTTCTTCCACTGTTCCTTTTTTATTTCAAGAGCACATACAGAATAGCCCAAGATAAAAAAAAGAAAAGGGCTCTTCTCTCCCCCTTCCTTTGATGTGACCGGATTCACACTGGAAGACAACGGCAAGCAATACCAAGATGGAGTCGCTTTCCCTCCTTGAAGCTATACGTTACAGCCCGCCACGCGCTCCGTGTCGTTCCCCGTTCCTCATATGTTCTGCGAGTCGTTGGCCCTGCTTCACGCGGACCTGGCGGGCGCTAGGAGGAACGGCGGGGCTAGCTGCACGGCGCTGAAGCCAGCCGTGGCGTAATTGAGTAATATATGTATTTTTTTCCCCTTCTATTTTATGGTTGTTTTCCTTGGCACGGTCCCCCCCCCCCTTAGATTTATTCCCTAATAGTAATGGATTGCGGTTGTGTGGCACAACGCGGCGTTCAGAAGTGTGTGTTCCCTGGCCTTGCTCTCTCTGCAGCCAGACTGAAATAGGTCCTGGTTTGTTATGGTTGCTGGAACCAAGAAGGCTGTGGCCTCTTTATTCTGCGGTTTCCACAAGAAATCCATATTTTCTTCTCCCGTCCTCTCTCCTAAATATAATCCCAAAACACCACTACCTCATCTCCCTTTTTTCTTCTGGCCGTCGTGAGTAACCGAGAAAGAGTTCATATTCATATTTTAATTTAATACAACTCCACACACACGCACACACGCACACACGCACGCACGCAAGCAAGCACGCGCGCGCACACACACACACGCGCACACCGCCACAATCCAGTCACTCTCTGTTCCCGCAATCACTCGGAAACTTTTACGGCACATGGACGGGGACAGAATTATTTCACGTCCCAGAGGCCAGACGTTGCTGAGCAATTGCTATAATACATCATTAAGGAGAAGAAAAGTGTCAACACTACATTGGACGACTTTTCTTTAACCCTCACTGTGGCCATGGAGATGTTGCTTATGTAACGTTGTAGTTGTGGACCCCAGGATTTTTTAAAGCAATGAATGTACCCCCCACCCCCCTCCCCGAATGAGAGCTCTGAGCTCCCAAGTGTGTTCCCCATTCCCAACCCCACACAATGACTCAGCATTAAACGAAAAATGTTTATTCCCTGTACAAAAAAACAATGTTAAAACAGCATTTGTCCTGCCGTACCGCTCCAGTAACTCTGGCAGAAGGCCAGTGTGCGTAAGTTACGGGTTTTAGGCCGGTTTTATCGCGCTCGCATTTAGGCGTTGAAGCTGTCCCTGATCAAGAGGCAACTCTTGATATTTTGTCCATCAGTAGCTCCCGTTGAAACTAATCCTTTCAGAACCCATCTCTGTTACGTTCAGAGTAAAAGACGATGAAGTAGTACTGCCAGGCGTCTCCACAGGGCCTGGCGCGTGGACCCTGACTACGGATGGTTCGGTTACACGCCCCGACCACCACTGGGCAGAAATAGCAACGGTAATGATCGAGGTCCATGCAGAATGTGCCAGAAACATACTGGTTTTAAGTACCGTGTCATTATTAGGATGAGGGATGAGGCAAATCAGCAAGGAGCCCCTAGTTCAGGTAAAGCTTTTTATTAAATACCCACGATGCTTTGGCAATAAAAAGATGGCCGTCACGCTAATGATTTTGGGAGCCATGACTTATTCCCTGTCAGCCTAATTTCCTTTTGCATTCTGGACTCGGCGCTGCTCTAATGACCTGAAGCGTCGACCGATTACACACAAAGAGACATGTCTATTGTCTGTAGGTTGAAGTACATATTACAAACGTACCTCATCTGTTTTCCACTAACTGAGAGCGAGCGAGCTAGAGAGGGAGAGAGCCATTGAGAGAGGGAGAGAGTTTGAGAGAGAAAGGGAGAGCGAGGTAGAGCGAGGTAGGGAGAGAGAGAGAGAGAGAGAGAGAGAGAGAGAGAGAGAGAGAGAGAGAGAGAGAGAGAGAGAGAGAGAGAGAGAGAGAGAGAGAGAGAGAGAGAGAGAGAGAGAGAGAGAGAGAGAGAGAGAGAGAGAGAGAGAGAGAGAGAGAGTTTGTTTCTATAGGAGTCGCAGATTGAACTCAACGGATGTGTGTTAAACCGCCCATGGGCCCCCGGTGCACATAGTAATGGCTCCCAGTCGACCAGTGGGAGTAAGGAGAACCAGAGGAGCGCTAAATGGAAAAATCTCCTGTCCAAACAACGGCCTACCGCTCTTTTAATACCGCCTCGGCGGCTCACCGGGAGCGCCTGTCATCGGCCGTCCGCATTGTTTTTGAACAATCCCTGCTAATTTGCCATCTGGTTGAAGGAGCCTTTGTGGCCTGGAGGAGGGAGGCTTTGTCCCGCGACCATCAGGGAGTCCACTTAGGGAGCCAGCAGTGGTCAGAGGCACACTGAGGGGACAAGGGACAATCCCTCGCTCTCTCTCGCTAGATCTCGCTCTCTTACTCTATTTCTCTCTCTCTCGCTCTCGCTCTCTCGCTCTCTCTCCCTTTATCTCTTGCTCTATTTCTCTTACTCTCTCTTGCTCTCTCTCTCTCTTTCGCCCGCTCTCTCTCTCTTGCTCTATCTTGCTCTCTCTCTCTCACTCTTTCTTATTCTCGCTCTCAGAAAAGGGTTAGGGGGGGACCACAAGAGCAGCTTGTTAGAGCACATGGAGACCTACTCTACCCCCCCCCCCCACTCCTTAACAGCTCCTTCAACCCCTTCCCCCACTCTCACCCCCATTTCTTTCCTCGCTATCTTTTCTCTCTGCTTCTTCCTCCTCGGCCCCCCCCCCCCCGCCCCCACTATCCTCCTCTGAGTCTGTACCTCACCGGGAGTGTCCCCCCTTCCCCCGGTCCATCACAGCCCTCCCCCGCTGCCCTCACCCACTCCAGCAAGCACACACTTGTGAGAGTGCGCTGTGATGTCACCGCAACTGAAAGAGTAGCGACCGGGTTTTTGTTCGTAACCCCCTCCGCTTCCCCCCCATACCCCTCTTCAAGCACCCCTAGTCCCCATTCCCCCCCACGTTGGAGACCTAACACACACAGACACAGACACACACACACACGCGCGCGAGCGCGAGCATGCACACACGCACACACGCAAGCACGCACACACACACGCGCTCGCACACACACACACACGCACACCTATGTACCTACATTCGTCATTTGAATAATGTCTAATACAATATAATACGATATGTTGTTCCACTGGTCATGCCGTTCCTTCGGGACGTCCAGAGGTCTGGAGGAACACTCCAGACGCGTGGCGGAAAAGAGCAATGCCTGGGAACAGGCCGGGAACACAGGGTTCCAGCAGGGCCCCCGACACCAGAACTCCTCCACTCACATCGACTCCACACCATTTGCAACTCGAGGTTTGAACAGACCTAACCGTTACTTCTCTCTTGCATTGCTGAAAATCCGCCCCTAGCAATACCACCCCCATCACCGCTACCAACCCCTCTTCCACCACCTCCACCACCACCACAACACACACAAACCCATCCAGCACCACCAGAATGCTCCCCCCCCCCCTCCCCTCCCTACCCTCCATCTTCATGTTCAGCTCCATCCAACGCCACAAGAGGGCCAGCCTAGTGAAGATGCAGGTGCACACATCCCCCCCCCCCCACACACACACCACACACACACACACATTCCCTCCCCCCCCACATACAAATCAATAGGCTATTTCTCCCATCATGAACTTTTGAGTTTACACAGCAAAAGCATCGCCACCAATGGAGCTACTGTATGCTGTGTGTACAAGGGAGTGTGGCCGCGGTGGTGGGGTTGAGGTGCTGCTGCTGGTGGTGGTGGTGGCAGCGGTGGTGGTTGAAGTGAGCAGGGATACCTCAGGGGGGCTGGGCTACCTGCCTAATGCATTATTGAGGAGCACATCTCAGCCATCGCCGGGCGCAGGAAGGAGGCTGAGGGCGGTGTGATGAGCCACCGCCGCGCTACGGTGGGAAAATGCAGCTGACCATTGCAGGAAAAAGAATCTGGCCAAAGCCAGTGGAAGAAGCTGGGGATTTAGAGGTTTGCCGGGCTTTGTAGGGGAACTGTGCATGGATTTGTCCGACGGGAATAGGAAAACTCTGCTCATATCCGAAAATAATAAGGTTTGGGGTAACAGGTTTAACCCTCCTACGTGGTTTTATTTCAACACCTTTACCCGGTTCATTTATTTAAAGGAGTCAGGTGCAGTAAAACATGGCTGCTTTAACCTTTTGTTTTTATGTATGTGCTTCATTGTACGCTCTTATATATAGAGGTAATATGTTTTATAGAGCAGGTTGGTTTGATTCCCGTTGCAATTTCCCGGGACGTCCCGCTGGAACCTTCATCCCAGATGGTGCGCTGCTCGTACAACATAAACATCTCAACCTGGAATTCCCAGGCCAAGAAAGACAAGTTAAACGTCAAAGCTTAAAATACGGCATCCACGCATGCGGTACGTTAACCCTGCTGTACAGAAAATAACCAATGTGGGCCGAGACGCTATGTATCATGTCTTCTCCCAACAATGGAATAGTATGTGATTTATTTATGATTGAAGCCCTGGTGCTATGAAGCATGTGTGGAGGAAAGTAATCTCTGAAGTAAAAATGTTTGCCTTCTAAAACTACCAGATAGTCGATAATAATCCCTCTAAGAAATGCAAGCTCTCTGCTTTCAACAGCTGTTTAACAAACCAATCAGCAAAGGTTCAATATTGACAGTAAAGATTAATATCAACATTATTGCATTGGCACATCTGTCATGTTCAGCAACAATGTTAACTATGTAAAACCCTGTATGGGTATTTTATTGAATCTAGGAATAAATGAAGCAATGGCAACGAAATCCTGTTGCAGAAGCCAAGCTTTGAATCGGTAGTCTTGCTTGTAAACTTCATGTCAAATCAATATAATTGGGCTGTGATGTTGCCGGGAGTCAGGTGACAATGCTTGGCGTTCAGTGACATTCGCTAGGCTACCCTGACATTCCATCAGGGATAACGAACGGAGCAACATGTGTTGATATGGAAAAGATCTGGATTGGTGAGATTCTGTTGAGAAACCCTTAGAGTTTTGATGGTGGTATGTTGATCATTAGTAAAGGTTGTCTTGTTCAAAACCATGAAATATATCCTAACATGATCCAAACCCCACATTTTTGTGTCTTGATATCTTAACCTCGGGAACATTCCTCAAATCTGAGAAAAGAATAATGCAGACCTAGCTTAAAACGTTGACTTCACGAAACCCTGATGAAGGAAAAGTTGAACGAATCAGGCTTTATTTAATTAGACAGGAAAAAGAGCTGTTAACTAGGTCAAAAGAGAAACCAGGCCATACAGCCATTATGTTTAAAATACCTCAACGCTTCAAGACGGTGCTGTAAAACTGCGTCAGCCAGCGAGCTAACTTGCTAGCCTGGGGATGTTCTGCGTGTACCCAGTGCACCTACCCATACCCACCTGGATCAGGCAAGAGATACATGTTATCTCGGTTAACCCAAAACCAGAAAAAATACTAATTCATAAACACAAAAAAAATACAAACACAAAAGAAAATGATAGATGTATTAGTCAGAAATTAGTGAAGAACGGAATGACATTTTTATCTCAACCCACAAAGGGGATTCACGTGCACATTCAGAAAATTGCAGCGTGACATATGTGCTGAGACGTACGTGCTCCATGACATTTCTCCACAGGCTGCACCCTGAACAAAATAAGTAACACACTTTAGTACTAAAACTGACATGTTTTAACCACCGTATTGCTTCATTTCACAACCTCTCAACTCGGACAATACCGAAGGAAGCAGGTGTGTCTGCCGTGTCTCTCTCTCTCTCTCTCTCTCTCTCTCACTTCCCCTCGATTGTCCCTCATTCTTCTGCCTCATGACTTTCACTCCTTTCTCCCTGTTCCACATTGTCGGCCTCTCTTTTTCTCTGTCCTCTACTACACACCCCCATGAATAAACACACTGTGGCTCCTTGCCACAGCCCAGTGAATAAGTACGATACTGACCTGTGGTATCGTCTGATCTGTCTGTTAAGCGGCCCTCAATAAAAAATATACAAAGGTTCTATTGCGTTTCCCTGTGTTTGAAAGTGCAGGTAATGGTGACACAACAGAGCACAATGGCACTATTGTAGGCAAGCACTGCGTCGAAACTAACTAAAACCCGCCTTTTCTTTTATTCCTACCATACACCCAATGGTTTGTGTTTATTAAAAGAAGATAAATAAACGGAGAGAGAGACACAGCAGTCAAATGGCTACCCGCTAATTGCCTCCGAGAAATATGTCAAAGGTATATCATATGAAGATAATATTCATGCAAAGGTTAAACACCTAAAAGGAAAGTTATACTGACTATAAGAAAAGAAAGGGTGTTGTGCCTTTATTTAGCTAAAAACGTTTAGGTTCTCTGCTATTCCTCAATGAGTGCTCGATGTTACACAAACACACACAAACACACCTACACAAACACAAACACACACGCACACACGCATACGGTTTCCCCCCAGAGTGGGGGTGAACTCCGCCTGACCTGCCAACTGTCAGCCAGGTCGGAGGAGTGACACTCGGCAGGAAATGGATAGCGAGCCTGTGGCCGGCCGGCCGGCCCTAGACGGTGTTTGTATACAAGTATTTACACAACACACACTTCCTCAAATTTTTTTATACAAAAAAGCAAAGCAACCGAGCAGTCGAAGGAAAACAGTCACCGTTCTGTCACTAAGACGTCAGTGATGTGTCTGTGGTATGTGAAATACAATGCTGGGGTCATATATCAACATCGGGGAATCAGTTGGATTCTTTGTATGTGAGGAATCTCTAATAAACGTTTTTAAAGTTGTCCTGTTTGGCTGAAGTCTGGCTTGAGGGACGAGGGGTGTACAACCTATTGAACCATAACGGTTCAATTGTAGTGATCGTTTCCAGTGCTGAGAACGCCCGTGTTGCACAAGTCCAGGAAAATCAGGGGCCGAATAAGACGTGGCGTTACAACATAAAGAAACGGATACACAACGTGGACCCTGGCCACTCGGCTAAGGTGGTCCACAGGTTGAACACTAAGCAGGCATGTGTGAAAGACTGCAAGGGGGGGGGGGGGGAGGACCCGGTATTCCATCAATCCTGGGGACGTCAAATCTAAATAAACCGCCATGAAGTCAACAACGGTGGCCCCAGCTTTAGTGGGGTTAATGCACGGACCCCCGCAACCCCCATCACCACCTCCGCCCAAGCCCATGGGTGGGAGGGAGGGTGTGGAATGGGTGTGTGTGGATGTGGGTGGTTGGTAGTGGGGGCAGGGGGGGGGGGGGAGGGGTCTATGTAGCGAGCGAGCAAGCAAGCAAAGCGTGACCTGCAGTGATTTGTACCTCGGGGTAAAGCGAGACCCTCGGGGAGCAACAATGCGGAGTGTATTGGGTTTGTTTACACCTCGCTGGGCCTCAAAGGAGGTCCCGACGGGTGGCGACTCAGGGCGGGTTAAATACAGGGATCACTTGGGGGGAGGGGGTGCTCTCTTTCTGCCGCTGGAGACGGAGGAAACACTTCACCTGTGTGTGTTTGTGTGTGTGTGTGTGTGTATGGGTTGGCTTATAAGCGAGGAACATCTTAATTTCTTACCAAAATCTTGCCTCACTGCTGGCATCCAACGCTGAGAATACAGGACAACATAATGCTCTTCCCTAAGGGTTCTCTCTCTCTCTCTCTCTCTCTCTCTCTCTCTCTCTCTCTCTCTCTCTCTCTCAGTCCCTCCCTCCCTCTCCCCCCTCTGGGACGTGGAGGGAGTCCTGCTGTGGCGGCAGACGTGCTGTGTCTTGTAGATGGCGGGCTTATCCCGCCGCTGTGGCTTAACTCCCTAAATTGATGTCAATCTCCTCAACCGCACGCTGGATGTAAAAAGGGGGAACAGAGACGAGTGCCTGGCCTGGGCCGGGACAGGGGCGGGAGGGGGGACAGTGGCGGTTATGGGTGGAGGGCGGAGGGTATCACAATATATGCTGCTGTGATATAATTTGGAACAGGGAGACTGGTGGCAATTAGCGAGAGCTCTGCCCTTCCAGAGGGATTTGGGTGGCAGCTAGCTCCGGTTAGCAGCTAGCTCTGGTTAGCTCTGGTTAGCTCTGGTTAGCGGTTAGCTCTTGTTAGCTGCTCGTTTCGCGGCTGGCACGAGTGGTGACAAAATCCTCCAACGCAGTCGAAACTGTCGACGCATAAAGGAGAGTACCACATGAAATAAGCATCTGCCTTCCGCACCGCCCCATCTAAAGACACACAGGCTGCCCCTCTGCTTCCCTGGATCCCCCCCTCCCTGTATATGAAGACCTCCGTTGACATGCTCAGCAGGCGGGGCCTGCAGTAATGACAGAACCGTCTGACAATGTGAGACGTGCTAGTGCGTGTGCCTGCGTGTGTGCGTGTGCGTGTGTGTGAGTGTGTGTGTGTGTGTTTGCCTTTTGAGTGTGTGTTTGTGTGTGTGTGTTTGCTTTTGTATGGCTCTGCGAGTGTGTGTGTGTGCGTGTGTTCCTGTTTGTGTGTGTGTGTGTTCCTGTTTGTGTGTGTGTGTGTGTGCGTGAGTGTGTTCCTGTGTGTGTGTGTGTGTGCGTGAGTGTGTTCCTGTGTGTGTGTGCGTGTGTGCGTGTGTGTGTGTTCCTGTGTGTGTGTGTGTGTGTGTGTGTGTGTGTGTGTGTGTGTGTGTGTTCCTGTGTGTGTGTGTGTGTGTGGTGGTCCCGGGCCTGCGGGACCTCCTCTGTGTGAATGTGCAGGGTCCAGCGGAGCAGGGAAGTGCCTGCCAGGAGACATGCAGCTGCAAGGCTTGAGGAGCCAGGGTCCCCCGGCTGTATGAATGCATCAAGTAGATGTTAATTGGCGGTCCACTCGTTAGACCCCCTCCCCCCCTCCCCCCCTCCTCCCTCCCCCCCTCCCCCCTCCCCTGCCCTCGTCCCCTTCTTCCCTTCTTCTTCCTCCTCCTCCTCCTTCACTTCGCTCTATTTAAGAACAAAATGCCACATTCCTGCCATCAGTTATCTGCTCTGCTGACAGCCCCAGTGGCCCATGGAGGGTAACCCCCCCCACACACACACACACACACATGCACACAATCCCCTCCCCTCCGCCACCACCACCTACCCTCCAAGCCTGTCCACTCTAGGGGAGGCTTGTTTACACAGCCCTGATTGGGAGCACCGCGCTCTGCCCTTTTGCCCCCTCCTACCTCCTCCCCCGCCTCTCCCCCCCCCACACCCACCCCACCCCCCCATCCTCTGACTGCTTCCGCGTCGAGCGTATCTTATCCCCCCCCCTTCGCGTCTCCCCTGTGTTTTATTTGCTTCAGACCTAAACCAACATCACTCGGTCCTCTATGATATTTTCTCTTATTCTGCCTCTCTGTTCCTCGCTCCCTTCTTTCTCTCTGGCCCCATTCGTTCCCTCTCTCCGTCCCTCCCCCCATCCCCCCCTTTTCTGTGTCTCGCTGTCGGTCACCCCATCCCCACCCCCACCCCTCCTTTCTCCCTCTCTCCCTCCCTCCCTCTCCTTCTTCTTTTTCTCTCTCTGGTTGTCCCCTGGACCCCGGACCCCTGAACTCATGTGTCGTTCTGGTACCGTCCCCCTCCATGGCTCTCCAAGGTACCCCCAGCGCGAGGACACGAGGGCCGAGGGGGCTGCTGTGCTTGCGGAAGCCCAGGGCACCGGGGATGTAAATCAGTCACAGGGTTTTACAGACCTAGCTTAATGCAGCCCATGGGCCGCCGCGGCTAGCAGGCTAGCCCAGAGTCAGAGTTGGGTCGGAGCTGGGCCGTTATTCACCAGATGAAGTGACTTTTGTTCTGCTCCTACATAGACGCCTAGTTAGATTTATTCTTTTTTGATTCATACACCGAGAAGTTGTGATTAACAGGATTTGTCTTGGCAACGGCGCAACACTATTTTTATTCAAGGAGGGAAGAAATTGGATGGAGCAGGACTTGTGGAAGGGGGAAAGAGCCATGTGCTGTTTTGAATACATACGTCAAACACGAATGGACAAACTTTAGATTAGAGAAGCATTACTTCATTAGTTAAGAACATTTACAGAGGAAGTTGCATATTCAGATTCAGCATGTATGACCTCTGAATCCCTGAATTGAATAAAGAAAAACACTATCATTATCGGTGTATCATTTATCATTCAGGCAAACCACAGCAGTATTTGAACAGCTGTTTTTCCACTATAACAATACACAGACTTTAGCCCCTCCCAGCAAAGTAAGGCTTCAAGCTAAACAATTCGAGAGAAAGAGAGAGACCCAGGAATGGGAGTGAATTTTTCAGCTTGTATTTCGGGGTCCAGGGGGCCCTGTTGTGCGCATCTGATTCCCACAGCCCCCCCCCACCCTCCTTCCTCCGGCCTCAGGCTTCCAGCTGTGGGAGGAGGGGGAGGAGGAGGAGCAGGAGGAGGGGGAGGAGGAGGAGGGGAAGGAGGTGGAGGTGGAGGAGGGGGAGGAGGAGGGGGAGGGGGAGGTGGAGGAGGAGGAGGAGGAGGAGGAAGAGGAAGAGGAGTGGGGGGGAGGAGGAGGAGGGGGAGGTGGAGGAGGAGGTGGAGGAGGGGGAGGAGGAGGAGGAGGGCACCTCCGTAGTCTGTCATCATGTCAGGAGGAAGAAGCATTGCGGCGTCTAATAATCGATAGTGCCGTCATAAACACAACTCTGCAGCTAACGCGCTGGGGACAGAAGAGAGGGAGGAGGGAGTGGCAGGAGGTAGAGAAGGAGGGAGGAGAGGAGGGAGAGAGAGATAGCATGACGAGGAGGAAGGAAGCAGAGGAGGCGGAGACCTGCAGAATGGACAGGGCTCAGGAGAGGAAAAAGGAAGCGAGACGAGCAAAGTGTTTGGTTTGGCGAACGGCTGTCAGTCATGCTCGGGCGACACGCGATCAATAACGCCCGGTGGCTCCCGTCGTGTCGGGGGGCAGCCAGACGGAGTGGGTGTCTTGGGAGAGAAGGGTTGGGGAGGGAGGACGGGAGGGGAAGGGAGGAGAGTGAAGGTTGACAGGAGAGCAGGAAGTGCAAAGTTGTTGTTTTTTTTACTACCAGGGAAAGTTTCCGCCAGATGTAATTGTTGTCTTTGAATGTATTAACAACGCGACACAGATAAACCTCCACAGTTGACCTGTAGGTCTCCTTGAAAAATGCCTCATAAATGAATTATATATTGTAAGTCATTAATATTAAAATGGCGGAGTAACAATGAGGTCAACAACGTTGGAAAAAAGTAAGCAGCAATAGATGCCTCAAAGCTGAAACATTGTTGCACCGTGTGCTCCGCGGTCGCATGTGTGTCTGTGCGCTTTTGAGTGTGCGTGTGTACGCTCGTGTTTGTGAGGGAATAAATAACAGTTTGGGGTTTTGCTGATGACCTCATGCACAGTGAATGGATAGGCCAGCGTAGGGTACACAGAGCGGGTCAGCGACCTCAGAGTCAGTGACCCAGAGTAATTCCTATGACCCCTGCCCAACAGCCGACCGCCCCCCCTGCACAACACACACACACACACACACACACACACACACACACACACACACACACACACACACACACACACACACACACACACACACACACACACACACACACACACACACACACACACAGTCCTCCCCCACTGCGCAGCCTGCCTCTCGGTTCACCACTGAATTCCAGTTGTCCTAAGAACTTAGGATAAACAGCAGGGTCCATGTTCCGCCATTAGGTGTGTTTCCAGGAAAGCACTGGAACCTGGTCGCTCGGTTTGGGAGCACTGCATCATCTTGGCAGAGCACTCTTCCTGTACTGTTGGAATCCCATGCGGCGCAAGCACACGCACACGCACACGCACACACAAGGCAAATATGCACATAAACGCATGGACAGTTTCTTGTATTGAATGACTTCACCTTATTGAATTTACTCTCTGACTTACTGAACTTTAAACACATTCTGAGGAATTAAGACTTTTCTTTTGGGGGCGCGATTTTTCTTTCTGTATATTTCTGAGTATAGTCAATTAGTTTTGCTAGTCCGTGCGATACCCATTCATAAACACAGAGCTAAGCTCCGCACACACACACACACACACACACACACATACACACACACACACACACACACACACACACACACACACACACACACACACACACACACACACACACACACACACACACACACACGACAAACACGACACACACGACACATACTCACACAGAGACGCTCACACGACACGTTGAAGTCACTCACGTCAAATCTGCAGCGGAGCAGAAGTGATGCTGGTGTCTGAATGGGCGGAACATGGGAACGTGTGCGGCGTCATGGTAACGGAGGACAACAACGCTGCCATGACATCAGGGACAAGGCCCCGGCCGTTTGGCCCTCCTGTTGTCCCAGTAACCCCTGAGAGGTCAGAGAGGAGCTAACGACTGGGCCGGCTGACAGTTACAGACAGGCCTGGTGTCGGTGGGGGTGAGGGGTCATAGCCCTTACTGTGACACCCCCAGATGAGTTGTTTGGGAGCCGGGCGCCAGGGTCGGTGCGTAGCGATGTAGCGTGTAATTCTGTGTGTGTCCTGTGTGTGTGTCCTGTGTTTGTATACACATTTGATTTGAACCTTGGAATAGATTAGGGAGGAAATGCGCACTGCATGATGTGTGCATCAAGAAAACCCAGTTCATGTCATGACAGTTTGTGTTTTCGTTTCTGTGCGAACACGCATGCATCTGATTGTGGATGTGTGTGTGTGTGTATATATATATATATATACATGTCCTCCGAATCGCTGCGTGTATTTGTGTGCATATGTCTACAATTCAACAATTTGACTGTTTTTGTGAGTGTGTGCGTGTGTGTGTGTGTGTATGCCTGCCAGTGTGTGCGTACCTATGGCAGTGTGAGTGTTTATGTGCACCAGTGCGTGTGTGCATGCGCTAGGGAGCGAGACACTGTGTCTGTAAATAGCAGCGAGGAGCAGCTCCGCTGTTTGCCTTACCAAAGTTTGATTTGACATCCTAATTGCCACGTGGTGGAACAAGACGCCGCCAGCTTCGCCCAATGGAAGGCAACGCTGGAAGCAGGCGGCACGCTATGTTTGGAGGCCTGGACTATCTCTGCAGGGCCTACTTTTACTGTCGCTCGCTCTCTCTCTGTCACGCTCCTCCTAGCTGTTTCTTTCTCTCTCTCTTTTCTTTCCTTTTCTCTTCTCTTGCTCTCCCTCCCTCCTCTCTCTCTCTCTCTCTCTCTCTCTCTCTCTCTCTCTCTCTCTCTCTCTCTCTCTCTCTCTCTCTCTCTCTCTCTCTCTCTCTCTCTCTCAATCTCTCTCAAAGAGAGGGATTGATTGACTGGAGGGTGAGCAGAGAAGGGGCAGGAAACAGAAGAGATCGAGGGAAGGCAGGGCAGGCAAATTGGAAGATCACTGTTTTTTCCTTCCTTGACTGGATTCATCTCTCTCTCTCTCTCTCTCTCTCTCTCTCTCTCTCTCTCTCTCTCTCTCTCTCTCTCTCTCTCTCTCTCTCTCTCTCTCTCTCTCTCTCTCTCTTTCTCTGTGTCTCAATCTCTCTCTCAAAGAGAGGGATTGATTGACTGGAGGGTGAGCAGAGAAGGGGCAGGAAACAGAAGAGATCGAGGGAAGGCAGGGCAGACAAATTGGAAGATCACTGTTTTTTCCTTCCTTGACTGGATTCACCCCTCCGCCAAACTCTCCTTTCCCAGCTAGATGGAGCATGGAGCCTGTCGTGGCCGCACACATGCCCTGTGCACGCACACGTGCCCTGTGCACGCACACAGACACACACACACACGCACAAGTACGCATGCACAGAAACACAGTCGCTCGCACGCACAAACATACGCACACACAGATTCATACACACGCACACATAGACACGCCCGCACGCACCCGTGCGCATGCACATGCATATGCACACACACTGACACACTTCTCAGGCAATCTTTTTCTCCCTTCTCTTCGTCTGTCTGCCTTACCGTAACACATCCATCACCACACATATACCTCTGCATCCCCCCCCCCCCCCTCCCCCCTTCACCCATACCACAACCCCCCCCCCCCCCCCTCCCTCACTCTCCCCACCCCCCGCGGCAGCGTGCACTGTGGTTGACAGCCACAAGTCTGGATTCTGGAAGAGTGGAATAATTACGCACGTCTGTCTGCGTGCGCCATGACAGTTCTACCTGCAATTAAGAGGGCTGGGAACCCAGAGACAGCCCACCCCCCTACCCGAACTCGCCCTTACCCCACTCACACAGACATAGACACAAAACCACATGCACACATGCACACATGCGCACACACACACACGGCTTGAGGGCCAATCAACGTGGATGGTAGCTACTATGCTTCAAATAATACAAATACTTGAAATTAACCTCTGATCCAAACTAATCTACATCATCTGCTCTTCCCGAGACCCACTCACAAAGAGATACGATGGCTCTTGTCTGGCTGATGATGAGGCCTCGGTTCTCAGGCCTCGGTTCTCAGGCCTCGGTTCTCAGTGGTTGCTAGGATCACGAGCTCCACACGATCTTCACTTGTGTACAAAGTGTTGTGTTGGGCTGCTGAATCATTTTGAGGAGGGAGGGAGGGAGCTTCATGTAAAACATATCATGCAGCATACTGGAGAATTTCATTTGAACTCCAATTAGAAAATGTTTTCCTCCAGAATGGAATATGAAATGTAATAGCATCGGCAAATAGGCTAAACTTTTGCAGGCTCTATTGCGTATTAAATAAAAAATCTCGACTTCAAGGAGAATTTTCCTTTAATTACAAAAAAGATGAATAATCCTTACAGGCAAAATAACGTTTGCTGAAAGTAAAACCACAAAGAAACCTAGGCGGTTGAGTTTGCCATGACACCATACGCTAAACAACAAGAAGAAAAACAAATTAACCCATGCGCTAATGCAAGGAGGTGGGGCTGAGTTGCGGATAAACGGCGAAGGTCAGAGAGCTTTGAACGAACGGTACAGATAATCAGTGGGCTCAATACAACACCCTTTCACAGCACGCCACCATGACGGCTCCTTGCTCAACGCTCGTCGTGTCCCCATGGAAGTGGGGACTTCACCTGGAAGTGAAACCCCTGTTTCAGCTCCGATTGAGATTTCCAAAACATTGAGATTTCAAAACATTTTTCTTCGGGACTGAGAGTTCTAGGAAGGGGAGGGGTGGTGGGGGACTGTGATATCCCCATGGTTACGACCCACGGCAACTTTGTGTTACTTTTTTAGTACCGTCGATACTGACCGCGTGACCGTCTAACACCGTGGCGTTATACTATAAGTGTCCGGGAAGGATAAACCTCTCTCGGTACGCGAACATTCAAATCAACCGCAGCTCAGACAGAGCTCCAGACATCTACACACTCCTCCTAGCCGGTGTCCCTTCGCCATGACGAGGGAGTTGAGGAGTACACTAAAGGTATACTAAAAGTATACTCATGGAGAATACTAAAATAGTTTTTGAGGAGACTGGTATAACTGGTATATGATAGGGTTTTACTGCTGTTTTATGTCAATGACGATCTTATTTAAGTTACAGTGATGAACAGTGATGAAGATTATAATGTTGACATATTACCATAAAAAACGATACCCACCTCCTTTAACGTCTGTCAATTATTCTTGGTCCTCACACGCATATAAACACACACTGTTTACACACCCGATGGCGAAGCGCAAAAAATAAATGTTACATGGCTGTGTCAGTGGGTGTGTGTGCACACACAACCGCAGTTGCGTGAACATAAACTCAGATGCACTTCATGACACACACTCATGCACACTAAAGCTACACAGAGCACATTTGTATGACCAGACGCATTGGTGTGCAAGCTATCACACACACACACACACACACACACACACACACACACACACACACACACACACACACACACACACACACACACACACACACACACACACACACACACACACACACACACACAACCCTTCACAGAGAGCCTGTGAAGGGGACTGACAAAAATGCCTCAGGTGAAATGAATTGAATCCAATGAGATGTATTGGGAGGATAGATATGTAAAGGAGGGCTGCTGACAGCTGCTATTGCTCCCTCGGTGGCTGGCGCCAAATGACAGGCCTGTTGAGGAAAAAAAAAAAGAGTGAGAGAGAGAGAGAGGGGGCGCGTTTGATAATACAACGGGTACAATCCACCAGATTGCTCTTTTCCCATTCGATCCATTTGTATTCATTGTCGCTGGCGCCAACATCAAAACCGGCGTGGTTCGGCGCTGCCTTCTGAGCCGTGCGTGTGAAACGTAACCCCCTTTCTGCAAGTATCTAAACAAAACACGTCTGCGCTCGGTGTCAAATATCAGTTCAAATAGAACACACACACTCACCTTCCCCCCCCCCCCCCATAGCCCGTACCTGTCCTGATTGTGTGCATAAATATTCAGCTGGGTGAGTGGGGGTCGGTGGCGGTGGTGGTGGGGGTGTAGCAGGGGGTGGGGGGGGAGGCTTTCCGGGGGCTCACATGTTGCGCCGGTGCTCCTGGAGCAGAGAGGACAATGACGGGGCCCACAGTGCCCCCATTATAGCAGCAGCCTCCAGGCTAGAGGATTAGCTTGAATAGGCCGTGCTCCCCAGGTACAGGATTTGGTTTACATTAGCTAGCTTTGCCCTTGGCTGCCGCCGCTAACTCCTGTTCAGGTCACTTAGGCCTGAAGAGCCGGAGCACTGGGGACCATTCTTTGTGTTTATTTATTTGTATTTCTTCAGGAGCAAGTTACTTTATTTTTTTGGGGTTTGCTAATGTTTCCGGTGGCGACATTTACTTGAAATTTGTATTTTGTTCATTTTTCTACAATGGAATGACCAGGGTGTTTCAATAATAATGTCTTTAGCAAACCCACGTGTGTATCCAAGAGAATTAGGGAGGAGAACCCTCACTTTCGAGAGAGAGAGAGAGAGAGAGAGAGAGAGAGGGAGAGGGAGAGGGAGAACGGGACAGTTCTACATTTTAAACACAAATTTTATTATTTTCCTCATCTCTTTAATGCAGCACCACTGGAGGTAAAATGCATAAAGAATGCATAAAATGGGGTGCATGAATGGATAACGCATAGTAAATACACTCCGCGCCAGCCGGCAGTGGATCGAATCATTGATTTAGCTCTGCCAGGCGCAGAGCTAAACATTCTCGTGTCATACATATTTTATTATGCACGACGACAGTGGCCGGGGCTCTGCTGGCGGGAGGCGCCGACAGATGTCCATTAGCCAGATCCAGGACTGGTGGCGATGAGGCCCAGGTAACCTGTAGCACCCCAGGTCTGGTGCCCATCTGGCAGAGCTGGTCGGGGGGAGGGGGTGGGGGGCGAACTGGGATTAGGTGTCTGTCTGCGTTTTTTCTTCGTCTACTCTGACTATTACTGCGACTCTTACTGCTGCTCACTGATCAGGCTTATTTATATTTGTCCACATATAAAATACATACTAAACACATGACTTATCTCTTATACTGTTGGCTTTTCGGTGTATCAAGGTGATTTCAGTTATTCCCTTCAAAAATGAATTGTTTTTTTTTACCATTGAGTGATGATGATAGATTTGAGTGATGGACAGCAGAATCACCAGGGCTTTCTCTAAGGCTTAGTTGAGTTTAGGCTAAAGAAGATCCGTAGAAGAGAGGGTCCACATAACGGCGTCAGTTCCCTAACAGCAGCGCGACCTAGCAAGGCCACCAAGAGGTCGACCAAGCAGCAGAGTTCAGTGGCTGCTCCTTCAATCCTCCAGAGCAGCCGTCTGGAGAGGCCCGCTGTAGCCAATCATCCACTCACCAGCCCCTGGGACGTCCTCTCCTGTTATTCACCCCACCAGCCATTTCCGCCAGGCTCACAGACAGCTTGTGGGTACAGGCAGTAACATCTTTGAACTGTTCGCTCTTGTGCCACCCCCACCTCCCCCTCTCTAGCCATAGCGCCTAGCCATGTTAATCCCGTTCACATTCATACCATTATTTGTTATTATGAATATTGTGACATATTTGTATTTCTTCTGGTTTATATCATGTCCTGATTGTGTTATGCTTTGGAGGTAAACGGAGAGTGTGTTTATTTATGCTCTGGGTTGAGTATATATGCTTACCCTCGGAATCCACTTGGTGTTGTGGATATTAGTGGCCAAAATAGACATTTATTGCATTCACACAGTCTAGTATGTCAATCCCTGGCCCCGGCATGTCAACCACGGGAAAGACTGAGGTCAGAAACTATGCCCGAAATTCGATCGCAAACAAACAAGCCTGCGAATCGCTCAACAAAACCCATCTCCTCTGACTGAGTCAAACTGATGTCAACATTTGAGCATGCACTGCATCATGGGAAGATAGGGAACGGTTCCTGGTAATATTGTCTAGAAAAGCCACCCCCTCCCAGATGATTTCCCCTTGGGGAACGACCTTCCCATGGTGGTCTGGACTGAGGCAACCCCCCCCCCCCGCGCTTCCATATCAGGAAATCATATCAGCTCCCAGAGGGACCTGCATATGAACCGGGTCTACACTGGAACCTTTCCCCCAGCACCTCCCTGTGACCCTTTTTATGGGTTCTGCCAGACACAGGACAGGCCGTCGGTTCTCACTAGTGCACTGCACTACTCGAACAACGTTCATCTTCTTCCCTAAACCTGGTGATTTGTGAGAGTTTGAGGAGATCTAAGTGGCCGTCTGGCCACAGAGCAGACGGAGTTCTTGCTGTCTGCTCTGTGGTTAAGTCTCGTCAACAGTTTATTTTATTACATCCTTGGCTGCTTGCTTTGAGTTCGGCTCAGTATATTCTGAATATGTTGAAATTACAAGATACAGCGTTTCTATAATGATTTATAATTGTGACAAATTGCAAGTTGATGACAGGGATTACATGCATAGTTTTTACATAGCCATGAAATGCCCCTAAACTATCTAACTCACAAAAATAGTGGGATTTCTGAATATTATTAATATTGACGATCCAAACAAGCACCTCGCGAGTATTATTCAAATTTGTTCCTTTCTTTGATGAATGCAAAAACATTAACATTAACAAAACAATAATTTTAATTGTGACTGTACATACTTTTACCAAGTCCGTATAGACAGGTCCATAACTTGGACGTGGTAAGGTGGTGGTGACGTGGTTATGGGGCCAATAATAATGAGATGGACATCTTTAGCTTTTTTGGGTGTCCTTTGTTACTACAAAGAAGTCTGTGTAGAAACTAGCGTGTCGCGACCAAAAAGTTTGCAAGTCTATTCTTTGTTAGAAGTGCTTATATCATCATCATCATCAACATCCTCATCATCATCATCATCATCATCATCATCATCATCATCATCATCATCATCATCATCATCATCTTCACATGCTGTGGATCTAGATCTTTTTTTCTCCTGAACATGTTTCATGTCAGAGAACAATGTTGCCATATGTCGAACCATCTCCCCAGTATTAAAAGTTTCCAGCACCTGTTTAGACACATGTCTCCCCGTGTCGGTGTCAAACCTTTTTTACTTTCTACTGGCGATGCAAAAAAAGATGATGAAAAAATAACAAGGTTGGTGTGAGTCTTTGTGTGTGTGTATTTGTTGGTGTGAGTGTGTTTGTGTGTGTGTGTGTGTGTGTGTGCGTGTGCGTGGTTGTGCGTGCGCGAATGTGCGTGGTTGTATGAGGAGTAGTACATTTGTGGTGGAACATTGTCTCAGCGTCTCTCCCCATCCCCCCCCATACTAATCAGGCACTGCCAACCTGCCAGTGTAGGGACGCAAGCCGTATTCAAAACTCTGCTAATTAAACAACCCCCCCCCCCCCCCCCCCCCCCAAAACACACACACACACACACGCACACTCTCTCTACTCCCCCCCCCCCCCCCCCCCCCCCCCCCCAGCAATGATAACACATCTGCCCCAGAAAACCAGAGTCAGCTTGAGTGGATCTCTTCCTCCTTCCGCAGATAGACTGTACACACACACGCTTCTGGCTTGGACTCACAAATCTGTATATCTAGGTGTCCGTGTATGTGTCTATATGTGTGTTTGTGTGGCATGCCGGCCTGTGTGTGTGTGTGTGTCCATGGCAGGGGTAAGTGGTGTCAACTCTCTACCATATGTAGTCTTGTGAATTGCGTCGCTAGCAGGCTGTTCGAGGGGATGTAGGAAGCTGTAGGAACCCTAATGGCTGATTACACGTCCCTGATTGCCCAGATTAAAAGAGTGTCGCTGGTTTCGCGTGGGGCCGGGGAGTAGTTTACGACAACCTTATGGCTTGATTAACTTCAATAGCGACTTTTGTGGTCATTAAACTGAACAAACGCTGCTTACCTTTGCTTACGGTAAGCGGTTTTGCCTCCTCGGGCAGTGGAAAAGAAATGAAGAAGAAAGAAGTTGCTTGCTGTAGTTTATTGAAGCAGTGTTTCAAAATAATATGAATGATAGACTGGAGAAGGGAGAGAACTGAGCTGCCACCACATTTTGCACTTTTGCACTCATTGAGGGAGGTCATTCATGTTAAACCGTCGTATATCATGTTAAAGTTAGACATAACCCCCCCCCCCCCCCCCTTCCCCCAACCCCAGAAAAACAACGTTGGACACAAAGTCCAACTGTACACGGGATGCTGGTCTGCGAGCAGCCCTGAAACACAGACATAGTGACCTTGTTTACCTTGGAACCGCCCCAGTTCCAAAGGTTCCCTGCATTCAGAGTACTCTGTTTCTTTCTCTTTTTTCTTTCTCCTCTTCCCCATCTTCTTCTTCTCTCTTTTCCAGACGTCGAATTCCACCCCCTCCATGCAGCGTCCAAACAAGGCCTTGGGGGAATCTCCCAGCTCAGTACTTCATGTGTTGAGACGGCCCTTCTGTGAGCTCTCTGTCTGCCTCTCTATCTCTCTCTGGGTTGTGAGGAAGGAGAGCTCAGCTAATTTATTGCTACTCCACATCTGGGACCCTCCTCTACTCTCTTTCCTCCACTCGACTCAATGTTATGAACGAGAAGGTACAGACAGGAAGGAAAAGGACTTTTATTATTTGGGGTTTAAAGATTATTATAATCAACATACTTACACCATTCTCTACCGATGTATTCAACCATATGCTTAAAAGAAGCATTTGAAAAAAACAGTTGAAACCAAACTCATAACCGTAAATTATAAAACAGATTTTGTTGCATCTGTACAGCTACTGTAGAGGCTTGTAGCTGCCAAAAATTGACAGTGGAAGAATGTTATTATTCAGAACCTTGAATAGCCAAATTTTATATTTATTTGACCCAAGGAAACTCCCAAGCAGGCTCTGGAGGCCATCTTGTTATGGCGTTGAGCTCCACCAAGGTCAAATAAATATACAACGGCATGAATAACCAAAGACCTAGTATCACATATTATATTAGCTATTTGTATTTTTGAATTGTAAACCCAAGCCCTGTAACCCATAACAGCAAAAATTGTGAGCTGACGGGCATTTTTGTTCAAAACCCCAGCAGGGCTAACGCCTGCTAGCGGGAGTTACTCTGGTTAATGTATGATCTTCCGGCTCTCTACCCTACCCAGCCGACCTTGGCCATACTGGTTTCACTGCTATAGCCAGCAAAATAACCTGCCTGATTTATTTAAGAAAGGTTTAATACCATGAATGCTGCGCACTGCATTGCTCTGCTCAAATTGGATGCAAGAATTTGACCAGCTCCAGACTCCTTTCCCGCCAAATTAAACAGCTAACCCAAACAAAAGAAGCAGTGTGAAGGTCCCCTTGCTAGGTGCTATGTCGTCATGTCTACGCGGTTCTATGGGGGACCTGCCAATAAGTCCTTTAAAAAACAGCTGTATTTATCTTAATAAATTATTTCTGAATTTACAACTTCGACTCGCATTAACTCATAACTGTATGAGTAAACTAGGCTCTTTGTCGCCGATTGACTCCAATGTTGGCCTACATTAGTGTGTATTCATCAACACTTTGATGAACTCGCCAAAACATGTCAGTTAGCTTCATAACGGGGTTCTTGTTGTGTTGGCAGACTGATCATGTATATGGCAAACCAATGCATTTATGACAGAGAGACATTAAGGGCAAAGTGTGCCTCAGCTGAACTCTTGGCCTAACTAATGAAGACAGTCGGAGCGAGAGAGAGAGAAGGGGCGGGTGAGTATTTTTCACAGGCTATATACCAAGGATGCCCTGGCAGAAAATGCCAATTGGGAACTAAAGCTTGAATCCTGTCTCCGCTTCCTCTGCCTACTGAAACACCTTCACTTTCCATTCACGTCAATATGCAAAAATTTTACTATTGAAGAGAGAGAGAGAGAGAGAGAGAGAGAGAGAGAGAGAGAGAGAGAGAGAGAGAGAGAGAGAGAGAGAGAGAGAGAGAGAGAGAGAGAGAGAGAGAGAGAGAGAGAGAGAGAGAGACTAATGAGCTGCCTGCATCATCCCCTCAAGAAGAAAAAAAAAAAGAAGGACCACTCTTCTTCGCAGCCACTCACGAGAACACCTCCTATGGGCATGCTCAGAAACCAGCAAAAACAATAACAACCAAAACAAAAACAACAACAACTGTACAGCCACTGCAAACACCACTTGAGGTGATTAACTATGGAGGATGACAGTTATTGTTGGAGGGTTATATGCGGAGCAAGCAGGTTTTCAGTGCATGAGGGAGAGGAGTTTACAGCCGCAATAAACAATGTGGACTAGTTTACATAGTTAGACGTGTCAGCTGTTTAAAATAAGTGTTTAAAAGAAGATGCGTTTCCCCAATCCCCTTCCCTCAAGGGTATTTCCTCCTTCTGTATATTTTTCCTAATTTCCTTCTCAATGTACATCCATGAAGAAAAACAACGCCATTGTGCCAGGAATTCATTCATTAATTCGCTAATGCAGTCGGCAGGATTCAGCTAAGTGCTCTAAATTACATTAAGCCTAGTTGGCTCTCTCTTTCCATGAGGAGATGGGTTGGCATGCTCGTTGTAAGCCAATCTCTGTGGGACAGAACCACCATTGCTCCGGTTAAAAAAAGAATAAGGAAAACATTCTGAGCAATTTCTGTTGATTGCTGTATCTCACCGGAAGTGTTTGTATTGAATCTGGCTCAGGGGAAACGCAATTTGGGATGGGGAAAATCTCTCGTAGAAATAAACACAAACGACCCTAGGCCAACACTATAGTCCTTTGTGGAGTGGAGGTAATTGTATTACTTTGTTTTATTGTTATTTATTTTGTTCCCTGGGCATGTTTTGTTGTTGTCCTCTCATTGATTTCCACCACCAAGGTGTTTTACTGACACACTTTTGAGATTGTGCAGTAACAAGCACAATGCACAGGCCCAAGTGTTTAAAAGGCTAATGCTATTATCCCTACATTAAAACTGCCATTCAATTCATGAAAATCATAGCGTACAATGTAATTTGAATCGTAAAACCAGGGGAAAAAAGTTGAGTACATTCTATTTTATTTCCGAAAAGCAATGCTAAGACGACGCAGCGATGCAATGAAATACAAACTGTTGACTGCAATGAACTTTTGCACTTTTGGCCACATCGCATGCCGCGTGTTGCCTCGCCGCGAAACCATCCCAAAACAAAACCCTGCGCAGTCCACCGTGTCTCACATAATTGCTCAGCCAGAAAATGTCCATTACGCTGCCCTTGTTTTCCTTGGCGCGGGCTACCAAGAACTTTATAGCATGAAAGCGAAGGCAGTGTGGGAAGTTCAAATGGTATTGTCATTAGTGCCTTGAACGTGGTGATTACTCACAAGAGGGCTTGCACGTATGGGACAATGCAGGCCTTTCTGGTGGTGCAGATGGCATCGTAAAAAAAAAAGAGGAGAAAAAGGGGTGGTTGGGTTGGGGGGGGGGGTGGAGTGAGAGTGGGGCGGCTTCTCTGCAAACACCAAAAGCAAACACACAAACAGCGATGACCCTCCAGTCCCACCCCCCCATCTCCATCTTTTCTCCTCACGGCCATTCGTTGTCAACAATGAGATCAAGGTGTTTTTTTTTTTTTACAGTGAAACCGACGTTCTCATGCCGTTCTTTCTTTTTTTTTGTGCACCCATTCCGGGCATCGCTTGAAATGGAAATCTCTTTCAAACGCTGTACCTCATTGAGCTTTTGTCTCCCTGTCATACCTCTGCTGTTTTAAGCACTCTGGATGTTTCTTTCTGCTGCTGCTCCCAGGGTCTCCCGTACTTTCTTAGCACGGAAGGTAGTCGCGGTCCCTCACGGTTTATCTTTGTCTTTTGTTTTCCTCGCAACTGGACAAGGTAAAAGTTTCTCACTGGGATTTGTATGTGCTTTGTTGTCTTTTGTGCTTACCTATTCACCATTCAGGGGTACCTTGTTTGCACAACCGTTCACAGACGCTGTTTGGTGACCGCCGACTTATAAGCGGCGGCCTGCCAGCCTCTGTTTGATGCGTGATGTGGCTCCCTATGTTTTCAGATTGCCGTAACGCTGCGTGGTAGCATGGCACCGCAGCGTCTGCGTGGTAGCATTGGCGTCTTTCCAATGCTAGTGGCTATTTTGTTTATCTGCCATGAGAATGTTTGATGCAACTTTGTCTCCGGAGCGGTTCCAGCGTTCCCATCTCTCTAATCCCTGAAAGCTGGCACGGGCCCGGCAGAAATATTTCCAGACAGAGTCGTGGGGCCCCTCTGCTGCACGCAGCTGTGGCGCAACATGTGTCAAGTCTTGTCATCGAGTGACGGAAACGATGCGGGGGAATTGTGCTGGTGATTGCGCACCAATGCATGTGGTCGCACGCGCGTGCAATAGGCACGGGCGCATGCTTGCCCAAACACGTGAGTGCACACACGCGCAATGCATCCCCCCGCCCCCGCACGCATGCACGCACAAAGGCGACCACACATGCATGCACAGGCACGCACACACACACACACACACACACACACACACACACACACCACACAGACACAAACACACACGCATGCGCTTACGCACACCCCCCTCCCACACACGCACACACGCGCATGCGCACACATACACACACACACACACACTAACACACGCGCAGGGACACGTGCAGACACTCACACACACACTTTTAGATGCGCACATTTTGGTACACATCCTTTGGAAATATCCGTAGCATGACGGCTAACACCATTGCAGTGAAAGGTCTACTGTTGACTTGACGTAATACTGCATGATGTCAATGAAAATTCCCCTGCTGTGTAGTGTTTACACAGTAGTCATTCTACTGCACACACACACGCACACGCACGCACACACACACATGCACACACTATTCTGTACTGTACTAAGTATTGTTTTGTATTCGAACAAATGGTATGTGTTTTAAGGCAAGGCAAGGCAACTTTATTTATATAGCACTTTTCATACACCATTATTAAGGGTTCATGATCATTTACATTTGCACAAACTGTCCCCTGAGAGGCACACAAACCTTCCTAAACATTGCTTATGCAAACTAAGACATGCATCGGTTCATAAATTATGCATTATTGATTGCTAAATCAAGTTTATAATTTGCCACGTCATGGAAAATATGACAATATGAATTAGAGCTTCTCAATTGCCTGAGCTGGAACGGAACTTTTGTGTCAGTCTGTACAAACCTGACCTCTGTCAGGCTGTTCAGGCGACATTACAATATATTCATGCTTATTTCCTTATTTATGCATTCATTAATCTGAAAGGAGTTTGGTTTGGGAATCACCCTGTCACTGGAGTTCCTGGAAGAAGAGTGCGGTGGCAGTGTTTGAAACCACATGCTTATGTTGTTTTGGTTACTCCATTATTTTGGATAGATTGAGCGGAACGCTCCTACGTTATTGAGGTGAAGATGTTATTCAAAGAATGCATTCATAATGTCGGGTTTCAGGAAGTTAAGGATGACTCAGGCTTTGATATGTGTATGCCAATCATGGAAGCTGCGTAGTCTGCATTCATTGAGCTAGACAAAAAGACAATACAAGAATACCACAAAAAATACCCTCAACAAACCAGGAACAATAAAGCAATTAATCTGTTTATTATCCTAGCTCTTCTTGCACAGATGTTATTGTTATCTCAGCTGAGCTGTTGGTGCTGTTGATTGGGTTAGGAAGGATCCTGCGAGGTGTTGACTGGTTCTCAGCCTTCGAGTTGAGTTTCATGAATGATTAAAAACTGCTGGGCCTGGACATGCTCATAAATAAACAGTAGGCAGCAGAAACGAACAGGCTTCTCTCTCTCCTTTTGGACAGGATGAACTGACAGATTGGACTCCAAATCATCCCCGCTCAATAGGCCCCCGATCCAGTGTATGGATTATGTTATGCAAAAGGCCAGTCCTGGTCAGACATCATGCATATGAAACTCAGGATGTGCACACACGACCCATACAGCACAGGCAGGATAATTGGTGCTCAGCTCATATAGTTTACCTTGGTGGTGCTCAAACACACAGACCCAGTCTCACACACACACACACACACACGCGCACTCGCGCGCGCGCATGCGCGCGCGCACACACACTAATACAACACACCCTTACAGCCTTTCCGTCTCGCACGGATCTGCACAAACTCACACGGCACGAACAATGACACATGTACAAATTCATGCACGCACCCCTCCACAACTCCCCCCTCTCCCCTTCCTCTCGCTCTCACTCCACAGCAACAACTCCAACTTCCACACCATACTGTACCTCTTCCTGAGCGGTGAACTGTGAGTACACAGGGAGAATACCAATGAGTCTGCTCGCTCGCTGCACAGAAAACGGCACGGCGCAAAAACTGTCCGTACAAGCGTCTCCCCTGGATAGGGTTTCAGGCCCACCCAACCGACATCACCATCATCATCCTCATCATCATCATCATTATCAGCAGCATCCATTGTACAAAACAACAACAATACAAATCAACATCTCCAGGGTTGCTTGTTGCTACTCATTACCCTGGGGGGCCGGGCAGGGGGCTTTGTTATGGACCTGAAGCTCCAGCCTGTCCCCTGTGTGTGTGTGTGGGTGTTGGGTGTTGGGTGTATGGGGGGGGGGATGGGTCAGCAGATGTGACCCCCTTCAGCTGGTCTCAAGCGGGGGGTGAGCCAAGTAGCCACGGGAAGACCCTCCGTCTCAATCTAGCGGCTTAATGAGTGGGCCCCGAGACGGAGCGACCAGGGCAAAGTTCCGGCCCTTTGGCTTCAGGGGATTTTTTTATTATCTCGGGGCCAAATTACTCCCCCTCCCTCGGGGGTAGGAGCCCCATTGCGTCCAACTAAAGCGCTAATGGTCAGAATCAGCTGGTGTGTTTTTGGTGTGTGTCGTAGCTTCACAGAAGAGCACACATCGTTTAGCATCGCGCCAGACGTCTGTCGCTGTGGTGACATCGCCTAGGATGCCGGGGGCGCCTGGATGAAATAAATAAAAAGATTAAAAAAACAGGGACATTATCGCTTTGCCTTTTCATCCGTCAGAGTAATAAATATGTAATTATACGCTACATCCAGTGAGATCTGATCTGGCGGCGTTGCACGCAGAGGGTGAGAAGAACCGCAGCGGGCCGTCACATGCCTCTTTAATTACTCACCTGTTGCTGGCTATAAAGATCTGTAATCTTCTGCGCAGATTAAAACATCACAGGAAGGATATGAGCATGGGCTACGTTTTTTGTTTTTGAGACACTGCTGTGAAAATGGAGAAAAAATACATAAACGTTCTTATGAACTATATGCGTCTCGGATGCGGCAATGGCAAAGTGTAGTTTTCATACGAGGCTCTTAATTGGTCCATTTGGTGTACAAGTTCACAGAGCGTGGCATCATTTCGCGCTGGGATAATGAGGTAACTTCATACTATGTTTCCTCGGGTCGGAAACATAGGAAGCCTGAGATTGGAACCGACTCATTGTTTCCGTACGGCCTTCTAGGGTCACCTGACACTCTCCCCGCCTTTTCTCTCGCTGATTTACCGTGTCGGCCTAACCAGATTTTTGACACAAATTAGGATATTATGACAATGACCACGAGGGTTCAACTCTGCTCTGTCCAAACACTGGCTGTTACCCCACCACCACCAGCCCCCCCACCCACACCCCAACTTTCCCGCCCTCATTCCATCTCTCTCCAACCCCCTCCTCTTCTTTCTCTATTCACGCCATTATTCTGCGGCGTCCAACCTGCTAAACGCATTTGTAAGTGACAGTTACTGCCTCGGCCCTCAAAGAGACTTTAGGTTGTTGGTTTTCCCCGGCCTAGTACGGCATCTTTTGGCTGATAAACAGAGTGAGGGGCCGGGGGTGGGGTTGGGAGGCGATAGGGGGTGCCCCTTCTCTCCCTCGGGACAATGGTGTTTTTGCGAGAAGAGGGGGCGAAGGAGGCGTCGCTGGGTGTTGTTGTGGGTGGGGTCGGGTCGGGTGGGGGTTGACAGGGAAGGGGTCAAGAATCAGAAGCGCGAGGGCATTAGTAGGCAGCGGATCCATACAGGGCCAGGGAGCCTGCTCCACCCCGCCACCCATCTCCACCCCTTTACCCCCGTCCTGGACATGATCTGCATTGCAAATAGCGGGTTGTGGCGCAGTGGCCTTTTGCCGGAGTCAGAAAGAACGGGTGGATGGGTGGGGGCGGGTGGGGGCGGGTGGGGGAGAGAGGGGCATTCTGTTCGGCAAGGTTCCCACAACACACCGGCCCTCACCCCGCCCCTAACCTCTTCTTCCTTTGTCTCCCTCTGCTACTACCCCCCCCCCCCTCCACACACATACACACACACACACACACACACACACACACACACACACACACACACACACACACACACACACACACACACACACACACACACACACACACACACACCACCAACGCGCCCTCCACCTAGGGCCTTTTAAAAGCTTGTCTCCAGATCGCACCACAGCTGCCCCTGCCGTCTCCCAGGACTCTGCCACACTATGGAGATGGCGGGGCAGGGTGGAAGGGGTCGCACAAGGGGGCCATTGTCTCATATGGGCAGACTTGGACAACTACGCTGCTGCCTAGGTGTATTGTCAGCCCCCCCCCCCCCCCCCCCCCACACACACACACGCACACAAACTGTCCCACCCCTCCCACCCACCAATCCCATCAAAAATAAATGCTCAGAACCTCTCAAAAAGAGAGGCCACTTGAACACAAGTCAGAAAAGAGCATGTCCTTCACTTTTTTAATCCGACCAATTACGATGCTCCTTTTTGGCGGCGGCCGGGACATATGTCTCCGGGGCCAGGGGCCGCGGCCGGGGAGGAACATGCGTGTGGAGCTGTATTGAAGTGTGATTGGCGCTAAGGATAGTTACGCTATCTTTATCTGACTCGTTCCGTCTTCAAAACTGCACTCGGCAGTCCCCTCCACACGGCCAAACATGACCGCTACGATTACATCTTGTTCAGTTATTACCTCAGTGTGTCGGATCGGTTTGGCTGCAAGAAAATGATTTGGTTGACAGATATAATTTCATTGCAACGCATGAAAGATGCAGTCATTGCTCTTGACAGCGTTTGACAGCCAAACTGCTTGAAAACAGCGGAACGTCCTCAGTTCAACGGAATCCAGAGATAAACTGGAGACTTCTCTTTTCCGCCAAACAAATGGATTTTCTCCAACGCCTTTTGTTGTAGGTTTTTTTTGGTTTTCTGCGCGTGTTTCGCGAGCAACACTGCGTAAAAATAAACACCAACCCGGCTTGCAAATAAGAGCTTCACGGACCAATAAAAGATTGGCAGCAGCGATAAACTGGGGGATATATTGAGGCAAACGCACACAAACACACAGAGACACACACGTACACAAACAGACACATACAGCAGGCAAGTAAAAGTGTATGGAAGGTAAATATTGACGTAGTTGATGTGACGGCGGCAGATGATTAGGTAAATTAGGTATTTACACACACACACACACACACACACACACACACACACACACACACACACACACACACACACACACACACACACATAAACTACACACATAACTACACACATAACCACACACACGCCCATTACACTGACCCTCATCCACCTCTGTGCAATTAGTGCCATCCTCCTTAGGCTTCATTAGCACAGACTGGAAGGCAGGTTAGCCATGCTTATGAAAGGACTCTGCACTTCCAGCACTGTAATTATGCATTTGGGTTGCATTGCAAAGGAAGGGGCCCAAATCGTCAATAACATCATCATATCAGAGGTGGAGGGTAAGAACTTGCCTGCCCTGGCTGTGAAAAAAGTAAGATGTATATGAATATTCCCAGAGGTTGGCTGGGTTGACTTTAACCTAACTCGGGGCAATGGAAATGTTTCTAAAAGAGTCAGAAGTAAACCGCTCCACCCATCCCTCCTCCCCAAACAGACAGAAGATGACTTTGTGATTTTTAGCAACGCTATCCTCTTTTGACTAGATAGTGTTTTTCTCTCTCAGGATGCTGTCTCATATCTATCTGTCGTCCCCCCATCGCACCGGTCCTGCCTCCAAACGGATTACACTCTTTGGTCCGATAACGTCATAGTTTAGGGTGCTCCGTTTTCAGCAGATCACTTCTCTCCATCAATGTCTTAATCCCACTTTGGGGACTCTTCCCTCAGACTATTTTCGGTGTATTCTCCCATTACATTCCTTTCCTGCCTTCCCTGATGAAACATGCCTATGAGGATGATGCCCGTATGGGCTCCACGTTCACAAGGCTTTCATTAAAAAATAAATAAAATAAAGGGGGCAGCTTTCCCTGCTGTTTGTGTGCTCAGAATGTGACTGGCGTTTCAATGTCCCCCCTGGCTTACATCAGCATTTCAATGGCGTCCTATGCCGCGCCTTCGTGACTTTGTTATTCGGCGGAGCCGGGCTTAACACATTTGCGCCCAAAGCCTCTGTCCCGGTCCCTGGCCGCCAGACACACGGGTTCTGCTGCGGTACCGCAGTGTTTGCCGTCCTAATCAGGCGTATTGTCTCCGGAGCCGCCCCCGACTCTGACCCCGTGCCTGCCGACTTCAAGGGGGGGGATCCACAATGGACGGCGAAGGCGGTGTTTGCAGCAAACACTGATCTAAATTCATTAACCCTCCCACAAACACTTTCCCAAGGTTCCCCTTCCAGGGCCAGGCGCGGGATCTAAGGCGGCGTGGGACAGGCGGTCTTGTTCATAATTGGGGCGCTGCCGAAGAGAGCCATTGAAACCGGGGGCTGAATCAATAGTTCTAACAGTCGCTGCCAGGAGCCGTCCGTCTTTAAGCAGGTGCCAGGTATCTGTCATTAGTTCAAGGTAAACAAGAAAATAGCTGACGTGCAATTCATGTCCGAGGTTTCTTTTGGAATTCAGTTGGCTGTGACACAGGCGTTGTGTGTTTTAGATGTTGGGAAATATGTTGTAATGGCAATGAATCCACAATTTGATTTTTATGTTTATTATGACAAGGTCAAGTTACATAACACTACTGTTCATATGATCTTTTATGGTTAAGCTGACATGACATTTGCAAGAGCAGTGTTTTTTTTTTCTGTGTTTGCTCCATTTGGAGGCTTGAGTTGGGCACGAGAAGTCCGGGGCAGAAAGTTACGCTGAACTCCTGACCCGTGTTGTTTGCTTTCCTCCAGCTGATGCTAAGAGGGTTGACTGATGGGCTTTGGCAGTTTGGTGGAATAGTGGAACAACCGTGATACCTGACGCATGCATTATTCACAACACTGCGTTTGGTATCATCAGTGACCAAGAAGGGCCAGGGAGACCAACCGCATGAGTGAAGCCTAGGAGTGAGACACAGGTCGAGAATCTAAAGAGTTCATTCAACAGTCTTAAGGCTGAGGATGGCGACCGTCCTGGAGAAAGATCTGTCAGGGCCAACCCAGACTTAAAGAGAAGAGTGTGTGCGGGTGGGTAGCACTGTGTGTGTGTGCCGCATATGCTAAGCGTCACATTATGCTAGCTCACCACAGGGAACCACTTGCCCCCACAGAGGCCTTGTGAAGGGGGGTCCGTCTCCCACTCCCCACCCACACACCGGAACCAGGTATCGAAAAAGGAAGCCCAGAGATAAAAAAGAAGAAAACCATCGCTCTCCCCTTTAAGGGCCCGTCTGAGGCTCTGACAGCGAGCGTAAATGTAATCCTCGGACCTGCTGCGACGCCACGGAGCTGAGCAGCGGGGAACCCCCAACCCTCCTCCCTAGTCTCCCCCCCAGCCCTCTACTTCAAGGGGCCCGGGCAGGCGGAGAGATAGGCTGCCAAAAAAGACTTTTCAACCTGATGACAAATTCATTTCGCACAGCTGCACCCCTGGTCGGTGGAGGATGCAGGGTAAATGATACCTCAGCAAACCAAATTTTATTTTTTTTCGGGAGGGGGAGGGAAATATTTATGCAGACTTTATTTTTTTGGTGGATGTTGCGGATGGCCGGGAGGCGGGGGAGAGGGGAGGGGGGGTGTGTGTGGAGAATCTGAGGTTTTAACTGACTTAGCGTTGGTGAAACGGTCAGTGGAAACCACTTCTGAAGCCCTTTCCCCGCCCTTCCGCCCCACCCCCTCCACAACCATTAATTCCTACTATAAATATAACTCTTGTCCCCCCCCAACATGAACGCACTCTCCGGTGGGGACTCTCTGTGTCGTGGCACGGTGGCATGACAACATCCTTGCCTCTGGGGTTGTCTGGCTCGCCGGAGACACGGACGGGTATCGCCTGATTGTGCGCAGACACACTCGCCCAGATGGAGCAGAGAGAGGGGATGGAAAACCGATTTCACCCCCACCCCCCCACCCTCCTTTCCTCAACCGCCACCACCTCCCCAGTGAGTGTGCTGTGGAGTAGCGGACGGAGGCGGCGCTGGTTGCGGACGCATGCCTGCGGTGTTACAGCGAGAGGCGGGGGTACGGGGGGCTGGTGGAAAGTTATGAATATGTTTTTATCCCTGCTTCTTTCCCTCCTCCTCCTCCTCCTCTAAATGTTCAGGGGTGCCATGCTAATTGCTCGGTATGCTGACATGCCCGGAAGCTGCCTAGCGAGTCGGAGGGCAGACTTAGGCGCCCAGGGGATATTTGAAGTTGTCACAGTCAATCCATACCAGATGAGAACCGTTAAATTAAGAGGGAGGAAAAAAATAAACAACCTTCTCCCTTGCTCGCCATCGACCGGCGTTACGCGGCTACGCTCGCCACAAGGGCGTGACGCCATCTTTGGTATAAGAAAAATAAATTCAAAGAGAAACGACCCCCGTCTACGCGGCGAGCGTCCGCCGAGCGCATGACGGACGGCTCCAAGCGATCGGCGTGGTTCCTGAGGAATGAATAAATAACGGAGCTCCGTTGCCAGTTGATATTTTTTGTGTGTGGACGGAGCAGCGGCATTATAACATCACGTGAATAATGCATGCATGCTCTGCTGCATTCTTTATAACACCAGCTAGGCCACTCAGTCTCCTTCCTCCTCAGCCCTCCATCACCCAACCCCCCTGGGGGGAGAAGGGGGAGGAGGGTGAGGGTAGTAGATACCTGCTCTTTGAAGCGCGAGAGTGCGAGGGTCTAGGAAGTGTGAGGAAAACTCCACGATCCACTTCCACCATGTGAAGAAACGCAAGGCATTTTCTACACTGCCAAGCCGGCACGGTCGCTGCTTGGCAGATGTTACAATTTCACCGTCTTGCCTGTGTAAAACAGAGGGGGTATATTCCATCCTCGTCAATGAGCCGGCTTTCTTGGTTCACGGGCAGGCGGGTCATGTGACCTGATGTATTGGGCTTTACTATGCACAGAGACCGCTTTAGAATAATTTGCATTCTCTAAATGTTTTTTAGATTTTTACTCTCATGCAAAAATGAGACTAGAATACAGAGTGTAGGCTACAAACTCGATTAACTATTTACAAGTGCAAAAACCCCAACATATTCTTTATTCTGGTGACCCCATGTTTGTTATCCTGATTAAAGCCTTGTAAGGAAAGTTCCTCTGCTGTTTCTCGAATATCACACCATCTTGCCCCATCTTCGTTAAATGCTACTGCATCACCTTCTCTCCCATGATTCTCCCATGATGGTTGTAGAGACAATGCAGCAACACCTCTACCCAAATCCCGCCCCGGTACCACAATGCAGTCTAATAGCCTCTACATGAAAATGAAACCCTATATATGTGTAGGGTTCGAGAGGGTACATTGGGGTGCGAAATCAAGACAATATATATATCCTCCGTCAATCTAAATTCGCGGACCATGCCGGGAAAAAGTTTAAAATAAGATGCCATATTTGGCAGTGTAAAAACGCTTGCAGATACACAGAAACAAACAGGTAACAGGTAACAGGTAACAGGGGAGGTTGGTGGTTGTGTTTAATAGGGAAAAACTAGTCAAGTCGTGACCTGCAGGAATATCGCTCAGACCTCGTGGACATACAGGCACGTCGGAATGCGTTTCCCCGACAACGGAAATGAGTCATTGTATCGGATTGGTTACAGTAGCGACACCATCACTCAAGCTGTCCCTACCGCCTCCCTGATTATATAATTAGGGGAAAATCATTTCCGATGTCCGGAGCGCTGAAATATTACCTCTGCTATCTTTTTGAGTCATCTTCCCCTCAGGTGGTATGGGTAGACTTAAGGCCTCTCTTCAGGAGACTCCTCAGAGGAGGAATGCTCTTAAGCACTGGAGCTGGCGTCTACCTGAAGGTGAGCTGCCCTGAGCCTTCAGCCCAGGGAGAGTAGAGGGACTCCCTATTGGGTCGCCTGGAGCCAGGGGGTCACGTGAATGCGAATCTGAAAAATACGTCGGAATAATATCGTGCTTGGGAGGTTGCACGATATAACGATATAATGCCCTCAAAGTACATCCACGCTAAGTTTGGTATTTTAAATTGTATTAAAGTCATTTGCTATGGCACACTGATGTCTGTACATCTTGTAACTCACTTATATAATAACAGATGACCATGTCCATTATTGCATGTCATGTTTTGCATTTAAAAATATAGCGATTATGTTAAGTCAATTAGCAGGAGATAAGACACAGAAAATGGGACTAATTCAGAAATTCGGAGTTGCAACTTCCTTATCCTCATTTGCTGTTTTATAAAGCAGCAAAACTATTCACCAAATTACAAATCCTCACTTTCATCTCCGTAAATTCCACCAATTCACGGAGGAACCACACATAATCTCGCCAGTGACGGGGGGGACCGTCTCAATCGGCCCCCAGCCTCCTTCGAGGGTCCATCTGTATGATGCCTTCTCCTCCCCGTAAGTCAATAACGATTGGCCGGAACATAGCTGGAGCGCCACCGCCGTAACACTTCAAACAGACCAACTCGTGGGTTGAAAAGCTAAAGGTGTGACTCCTTTATCCCGGCTGCATCAAACAGGGGCCCCCCGATCAAACGTCAAACTCTTCACACAAGGTGTCATCTGCAGCTGTCTGGTGGACGGTTTGAAGCGAGGGGGTGTAACATTACACAGGATGTGGTGGAGCCCTACAAGATAGTACTCTTTGAACCTGCCCCCCCCCACTGCCCCTCCCAACACACCGTCTCTGATATCTACATTTTAATCCCTGAGAGCCGACTCAATGAAACCGGACAGGTTATTTCTTTCTTTCTTTCTCTTTTCATTTTCCTTCCTTTCTTGCTTGCTACTATGCAGTATTGTGCTGGCCTCTATTCCCCATGCATCAAACTGTCATGGAGGAGGTAAAGCGCTGTGTAATACGGTCGTCTGGGTGTTTCCACATGCACACCTCCTGCCTTCCTCTCTGGGCGGCTGCACAGAGAGGGGGGGAAACCACTAATAGGACTCTGATGTAGGCACACATTTAACCGCCCTCTAATGGCCTACCTGTTTACACAGGAAACCGCCGCCGCCACAGAGATCCTGCCCCACCGTGGACCCACCGGTCGGCCATTTTATTGAGCTGGGCTCCGTTTTTTCTTGGTTTTTTTTGTGATATATTTCCAAACAAAATTGGAGCTCTCCGGTTTCTCATTGTGAAGCCAAGTGGCTGAAGCCCGCAGTTTTCACAGCCATCCCAGGGAACAAGGAAAGCAGCTCCATTCAAATTTGCTGCAAGCCCTCCTTATAGAGGAGACCGGTGTTGATTTTGGCACTTTCCATTCCCTACCAACAAATCCTGCCTTTTTGCCTCTTTTTTTCCTCCTTCTTTTTTTCTCCCTCTTCCAGGCGAGTTGGCTCAGGAACTCACCAGAGAACTTGGAAGGAAGGAATACAGAAGAAAGAGGAGAAAGAGGGGAGGGTAGTGGGGTGCGGGTGGGGGGGAGGGGGAGTGGGGGGTAGAGTGGGGGACGCCCCAGGGCTGGGGGGGAGATATTGTATGCATGTGCACTCAAGCACAGGGTTTGTGGCCAGCTGCTTAAGGATTTTTCTGGGGAGTCAAGATTATCCACAGAGTCAATAGAGTGAGAGAGAAAGAGAGGGACTGCGAGGGAGAGAGAGCGCCTTGTCTGTTTTCTGCCAGTGCAACTCAATTCCACTGGGGAGACACAGAGACACTGCAGCTCTGGTACTACACACTTTATTGCTATTTTTTTGTGTTTTTATTCAATTCTCTGATGCTTATTTTTTCTACCGCAACTGCAAAGCAAGCTTCTATTGCTGTAGATTTCACGCATGCAGCGTTCATGGATAATTTTGTTGTATTGAAATAAAAAATGTATGGTTTAGAACCATACATTTATATACATATATATGTGCGTATATGTGTGTATGTGTGTGTACACAATGTACTGTATAATAATCCCTCTTGCTAATAATAATATTGACACACACACACACACACACACACACACACACACACACACACACACACACACACACACACACACACACACACACACACACACACACGGACTCAGGTTGACCAAGGCTCAGGCACAGTCCCTCCTCTCCCTCCTCTCTCCCTGGGTGGAAGTGGGCCAGCCGGAGAGCCAGTGCCAAGGTCACGGCTCTGCATTCTCACAGCCATGGCTGTCACTGGGCTGAAAGGGCCCAGGCTCCAGAAACACCTTCCGGCTAGCGCCTCAATCCTGCATGGGATGAAGCCACTGAGCGAGAGAGAGAGAGAGATAGGGACAGAGAGAGCGAAAGAGAGAGATAGATGCCAATGCAGAGGGAAAAGGATGGCTAGTGAGGGTATATAAGTCTCAGAGTGAGTTTATCCATGTGTATGTGCAAGAGTGAGAGGGCATATGTATGCATGTGTGAGAATGCAAGAAAGAGTTAGAGTGTATTTCAGTGTGTGAGAGGGTGAGGGAGAGAACGGGTATGTGTGAGAGGGAGAGAGTAGAAAGACACTGGGCATTGAGATGAGAGTCTGTATCAGCCTGATATGGAGCACATGGTGAATGGTTGGGGGCGGGGGACTGCTGGCATCCCACGCTGAGAATACAGGACAACATAATGCTCTTCCCCAGGGTCCTCTCTCTCTCTCTCTCTCTCTCTCTCTCTCTCTCTCTCTCTCTCTCTCTCTCTCTCTCTCTCTCTCTCTCTCTCTCTCTCTCTGAGGCGGAGGCCCAGATAACAGCTCCAATGCGAGGCCAGTTTGCATGGCCAGTTCCTAGACCAAAGTTATGGAACCCAGTTTGAAGGGGTTGTTTGTTTTTATACTGGAGGAGCATATGCCACGCCTTTCCTTTTCCCGATCCGCCAAAATGTTTGAAGAAACCAACACATTTCTCCCGATGTCTCTATTGACACCTCTCGCTCCCACTCTCTCTCCCTCTCTCTCCGTTAAGAAGCCTTTTCTTGGTGGCGCATTCTGGACAGACAGCCCATTCAGTGGGCCGGTTTTTCAGGGTTTTTGTCCGACAGGAATTTAGATTGGGGTCTTACATGACCTTTCCCAGGGGTCAGCGGTTGAAGCTGTTCTTGCCTTTGTTGGCACACCTGGGTGATGAGTCCATGACAGGCCGGCCGAGCTCCCGTTTCAGGTCTTTGTCCCCGGCTAACAAGGAAGGGGACCAGCCCACCACGACCACCACCACCACCACCACCACCAGCACCGCCAGCACCTTCAATGGGCCGGCGACAGCACAATAACACGGGTTACATCAAGGAAGCCGGTTATTCTGGGGGGGGGGGGGGGGGAGACAACAACAACAACAACAACTGCAGTGAGGAGTCGTATTAAAGTACGCAAACTGAGATGAATACAAATGGTTTTGAAGTAAGTTTGAAGGCATCAGGAGCATATACACTCCTTGTTGGTATCGTGGGACCGTAGGCCCCTCACAAAAAGTGCTTTTCAGTTTAATGACAATGTCCGTCAGTACAAGGTCCTCGCAAACACACAGTAAACATTACATCAACAGTACTCATTGTCATCACAAAATGAACAATGCATGGTTCTGTTGTTACAGTGAATGACAACATTACTGTGCTAGCATCAGTATTGCGTTATAATCCCTGGGATGTTTTCACAGTCTGACTGAACGTCTTCAGTAAGGTAGTATGACAGTATGCTGGGCCAAAAAAACCCACCAAGTAGCACTTGTTTGGTTCTCGGAGGTTGGATTGCAGTTGCAGTTTAGATATTTATTTCGCCTTCTGAGAGACACGTCTTTATTTAACGGTTGCTTCAACAAAAAGTCAACACACCAGAATGAAAACAAGACCCGAGTCCGTCGGATTCCTCCCACATTCACCGACTGCCCTGAAATCAATACAGAGAGGAACGAAGCCCCACTCCTGTTTTTGGGGCCAGCACAGTGGTGCACATCAAGTCGCAAACTACAAATTTACTGAACGTTCCCAATCTAATCTTAGCTATCAAACGGCGGACCTTATTGCAGTCATTACCTGCACAAACAAACATGGCCTAGAGGGAAGCTCGCTCCTGACCACTAAGTGTGGCATTCCGGTGAGGAAATCGGGGAAATCTGAAAATAGCTCTTAGGCTGGCCTTGTTATTGTAGGGCAAGAGGTGGATGATGCAGAACCATCGGGAAGCCGCTGCGGGAAGGGCTTGGACGGGGATTTGTTTGGATGAATGCGTTTTTAAGATTACGTGGTTTGCCCGAGTCCAGCCACTCGTATTCTGCTGTTCAAACATTGGCCAGTGTCTTTTTGTTTTTTTGGCGTTCTTTCTTTCTCTCTTTTCTTCTTTCCTTGTTCAACTCGAGGGGCCATAAAAATGAAGGACAGGGGATGAACCACACGAAACGAGCCGCCACATGTTGAAAAGGTACAACTGACTGTGGTGATTTACGGCCCGGTGAGCTGCCTCCCTGCGACAACCAATGAAATGCTTGACGAGGAACGAGTGGTCCCGCCCTCACTCGTCAAGACATGGAGGCATTGTGTAGAACTCAGGTTTAGGTTGTAGAGTGCCTGTTAAACAACAACAGACACTCACACACACACACACACCGATACACACACATGCAGGAAGGCACATGCACACACGCACACGCACACGCACACACACACACACACACACACACACACACACACACACACACACACACACACACACACAGACACACACACAAGACGAAAAGCACAGGCCCTTGAATACCATCCCCGAGCTCCCCCCCCCACCCCCACCGCCCCTCCTACTAACAAGAGAGATGTTCAGTTGACTTCCGGAGACAAAGGGGTTCAGCGAGGTCAGTCCCTATGCGTCCAATCTCTCTATCGCTCTGTCCTTTGTGCACACCTGACACCTGCCTCTCTATCTCTCTCTCTCTCTCTCTCTCTCTCTCTCGGAAATGGAAGCCACTCCCGAAAACCAACAAAAAAGGAAAAAACAAGGATAAAATGCAGCTCGGCTTACTTTAGATTTTTTTTTTCTTTCGACACCAGCCCCTATCGCCCCCCAGCACCCCTCCATCACCCCCATCCCATCTCATCCCATATTTTTCAGACGGAAGTCGGATGCATTGAAGCAGAGCCACTCTGCCTTTCAGAGTCTCCCACTACTTACTCTTCACAGACAGACAGGCTGGCTGGGTGGGTGGGTGGCTGGGGGTCTTCCTCCTCCTACTGCGCTGATTAATCAAAGGGGTGCCATCATCAAACAGACGCGCGCTCGCACGCCACCGACCCGCCACCGCGACGAGCCGCGGCCCCGGACGATGTGGTGTCTAGATCACTATCGCCATCCCATAATAGTGATTGAAAGACAATTGCCCGTGCAAACCTCAGGAAACAAGGTGGGGGGGGGGGGGGGGGGGGGCGATGAGAGATGTCGGGACGAGATTTAACGTTGTGTAATGCTCGCTGGTGTTTTTTGTTTTGACGCTTTACCTTGGTGCTGTACCTGTCTTTGTCAAGGTGGCGCAGCGGGGACAACACAAGGACATGAGTTCAAAAGGCCTTGACAGACGGCAGGCATCTTAGAGCTTCATGTGCCCAGACCTGATGAAATGCCTAATAAAAAGAGAGAGATGGTTGGGGGGAGAGATGTGTACATGCAAGGCATAACTCGCTGGCTCCCTCCAGTCACCACTTAGAAACCACTCCGTTGATTAATAACATGGTGGCGCTCAGGACAAAATGCTACCCCCGCATGTCAGCCATGTCTAACCGAAAAAAACGGAAAACATGAAACATAAACAAGCCCTGTGTGTTGCCTCTTGGTTTGAGAGAGGACTTGGGGTTTGTAGGCCTCTCCAGAGCCTCTCGCTTGTGGCGGCGGGGTTTTGTGGTTGAGCACAATGACATTAGAACATTCATGGTTTTGGCCATTTTAAAAATAACTTGCCTGTGGTAGGGGTTAGGTACTTGGAGACATCTTCCTGTAATTTAGTTGGGAGCCCATGGGGGGAGGGAGGGAGTGAGAGTTGTTCCTGGGTTGCTGGTTTGTAAGAACCGAGGGTGTGTGTGTGTGTGTGTGTGTGTGTGTGTGTGTGTGTGTGTGTGTGTGTGTGTGTGTGTGTGTGTGTGTGTGTGTGTGTGTTTGTGTGGTCTAGATGCTCTTTGCTTTCATATCCCCAGCAGTGCCCTGATGAAACGCAGCCAGTTAGGGAAGCAGCAGTGACCATGAAAATAAAAGATTCATGCACACTCCAAACTTAAGCACACAGACCCCCGCACAGACAGAGAGAGAACGGGAGAGAGCGAGAGCGCGACAGAGCTATAAATTAGATGTAATGCTGTGTGTCATTCTGTGCCATTTGGCTGTCAGTGACTACATGCTATACTTTTGCTGTCCCATAATTTAAGTTTTGAAAAGGTACTTGATATATATTTAATGCTGCATGTTTCAGTGTCTTTCTGCGGTAAACTGCTCACTCCCTCACTGCTTACACATTCTGACTTGTTTCTTTACTCAGATGTCTGTTCGAACCTCACTTATAAATACAACTGGTGGTTCTGTCGGGCTCTGTGTTTGTCAGGGCGATGGCACGGGGTTCTGTTTAGTATTTCTATGTGGTCAGCACACTAAGAAACCAAAAGTCTAACAGTCAACAAACACAATAAACAAACACATACAACGTAATAAACAAACACTAACCAACAGAAGGTCTCTTCACCTTGCCCATTTTTTTGTGTTCCTGTAAAAGAAATAAACCATTTTGAATTTGTCTTTAGGACACTGACCTTTGACACTGTGGGCGTGCTGACCTTTAGTTTCCACGGAGATGAACTGTTAAGGTGGTCTCCCCACGTGAAAGGCAGGCTGGGGAGTTGAAGCTCGGAGCCAGAGTGTTCGACACAGAGAGAGGAGGAGAGAGTCAGAGAAATACAGCCCCTCATGAATTGTATGAGGCCTGCTGTAGTTGAATTATGAATCGGCTTCAGTACGTTTGCCAGAATGAGTGACGGGTAGAAAGGTTTTTTTCTTCCCTGTTTTTTTCTAGACCGCTGTCATGAAAGCCAAATGTAGGCTAGCGCAAGATAGCATCATCTTTATTGCTGCAGTTGCTGCGATACGCAGACAACTATTACACTATTTGTCAATAGCTCCGATGCTCTGTAATGTTGCTCTTCCTTTATAAACTGTTTAGCACTACTTTCTTAATCTATTGAGGATTCCTCAGTCATGGCTATTTTGACTCATTCCCAATTAACAGTAAATATTGCTATGTAAAAAGCACTTTCTTACTTAAGATGACAACACAACAGTTATCATCTTTGGGCAAGCCTGAAAACTTCAAAATGCGTTGGCACAACAAAACAGAGGTTTTCATGAGTGTCTTCATGGGTTGTGTTGAAGATTTTCAAGGTTCTGTTGACAAATCAGCGCGTAACATTTTGTAATTTGCATCACCTACCAAGTAGTTCCTGTAAACAGATATTTGCATATGAATGCAGAATCAGTACGTAATAGAGCAAGAATATAGCATCGGAAGCACTCCGGTTTCCATTTATAATCTGTTAGCAGTCCAAATAGTATTGACCAATCACGTTGAGGGCATTAGTTGCATACAGGTGAACTTTCTCTATGGAGGGCAACAATCTCGGGACCCATCGATCAGCCTTCATCTGAATACGATTTATCTCTTTATTAACTCTGATATTTTTTTATAGAGATTAGCCAAAATGTCGTCTGGACTTGAAACACCTAAGATAAATATCTATAACATTGACAGGTGCTCCCCAGAAATATTGTCCGATGTCCCCGGAGGTAAATCGTCGTCAGAGGATAGCTGATGGTATCCGAGATTGCCTAAGTAGAAAGTTGCAAAGAATCTGTCCCCGAAAGTTGATTGGATCCCCCCCTCCCCATATACACACACACACACACACACACACACACACACACACACACACACACACACACACACACACACACACACACACACACACACACACACACACACACACACACACACACACACACACACTCCTTGTACCCCATCTTGGTGGTTCTGCTGGAGGTGCAGTATTTAATTGAGTGTAATCTTTATTAATCAGCAGAAACCATTCTTCGTCCCACTGGAGAGGGAGTGTGTGGCGGGCGTGTCACCTAGTGTTTAACCTCCAATACGTTTCCCCCATGCACATCTTGGAGTACCATCTGAGCTTACTCTTATTTTTAAATAGGAAAAGGCTATTTAAAAAATCAGTTAACATTTCTAAATCTCGCCCTACCCCTTTTACCTTAAAAACACATAAGTGAGAGCTCAATAGCCGCACTGTTCCGCTAGTAACCCCGATTCCCGTGACTGCACCTAATCCACAAATTATATCACACAGGGGCCATTTGCCTGTGTAGTTCTGCACAAAACAAAAGGACATTTATTTCAGGGGGGGGGGAACAGTTATTCTGCACAGAGTTGGCAGGCCCAGGATAACTAGCGAAGAACAACCTCTCTCTCTCTCTCTCTCTCTCTCTCTCTCTCTCTCTCTCTCTCTCTCTCTCTCTCTCTCTCTCTCTCTCTCTCTCTCTCTCTCTCTCTCTCCCCCCCTCTCTCTCGCTCTCGCTCTCTCCGGCGTCTCTCTCGCCCTCTCTTTTTGCTCTCCATTTCCCTCTCTCGCTCACTCCCCCTGCTCAGCAGCGTGAAATGAAAATTTACATTCGCTTAGCGAGGGTTGTGGCGCTCGGTGGCAGACAGCTGTATATTTAATGAGAGAGGGGAGATTTAATTACTTCTGTTTTAGCGCGGCTTTAGCGGCTCCCGCACCGCACGATGACAGGGGATATACAGTGGAGGGGGAGGGGGGGGGGGGGGGGGGGGGGGGGGGGGCAGGGAGAGAGAGAGAGAGAGAGAGAGAGAGAGAGAGTGGGGGAGATAGGTGGCAGATGATTGCTATGTCGCGCTCTCATTCCGAGTATACAGTGGGAACCGCTCGCTTAGCGTCGGCACTTGGACTGCAATTAATCCAAATCTATTCCTATTCCGCTGGTGGTGTGGGGCGGGGGGGAATAGGGCCGGTGGGGAGGAGGTAGATAAAAAAAAATGAATGGTGTCGCACCAACAAAGTGAGCAAAATAGAGAAAGAAAGGAAGTTCGAAAAAGAGCGAAAACAAACAGGGAAAAAAATAATAATAACAGATGCTAGGTCTCGCCAGGTGCACTTGACATTCACTATACGTCCTGTTTCTTTTTTCACGTGATTATCACTGTTTTCCATCTTCAAACTCCTGAGCCGTAGCCCTTGTTTCGGATTGCATCAGCCAGCAGACTATGGCTGGGACACACTTGACATTCTCACCGTCTCACTGGTTGAACGGAAGAATAACATTATTTACAACACAGGCGGGACGAATGGATATGTGTTTTAAGTCAGGGTGAGATCTATGAAACCCGATGAAGTGTATTGAACTTGTCAGATTCATCCGTTTCCTCCACTGTTTTTTCACCATCTACCGGTTTGTTTGAACTCCATGGGCTTGAACCTCACACGGGGCTCCGTAATCCAATCAACAAACCGGAGTCTCATACTTCAGTCACACTTCATCAAACAGAATTCCCATTGATGAGGGCTCATTTTATCATCTCCACTTCCACTTGCGATGAATCCACCGGCGAGAAAGAATCAATTTCAACGTGTATATCTGGTATCTCCCTCCCACAGATACCATATCATTCACACGAAGGGTCTTATCACTGTCAATGTGGATGTGGCACTTCACCAGAGCTGTGGTTAAAGACTTATTCCGCCTCAACGCAGATAAAGTGGGCCCTCATTTAATTGTAAATTGACTGTCATTCAATTGGCAAAGGGCAGATACATAACCCTAGTCTGACAAATCAGATTTCGGATCAATGTCTACAGTCTGCTAGCAGAAGAGGAGAAATCTGGGTGAACTTTCTTTCACCTCATGTTTGTTTCGCCCAATCATGTGCCGGAGGCAGGGATCTGTAAGCGAGGGCATACCCAAACCCGTGAAAAAGTATGTGTTTGCTGGCCCCTGTTTGAATCCCCTTCTGAAAGCTACACTTTCTGAAGCAACCACTTGTACAAGTGGCTTTACTTTGTTCGAATAGCTCCATAACAAAACAGGAAACAAGGCGTGACTCCACCCCTTTTAGTTCTTCTTTTCCGGGCCAGGCACCGTGCAGTCTCTCCAAATAAGTTATTTTTTAACGTAGTACGACTGCTGGATCCGAGAGAACCAGCAGTCATAACCCTAACCCTAACCTTCACCTTAACTGCAATATGTTTTCACAAGTCCGCTAACTCACAAACTTACTCCCTCAATTACTAAGTGGTAACTTTACCACAATACCGCGTTTGCATTTAAACTCTACTGGCGTGCACTCTAAATCATTATAATACAAAATTTCATCACTTATTAATATTCCAGGGGTCTGCTAGTTCATAATTCAAGACTAAATTCAGTTATGTAGCAATTAAGGGGGTGTGGCGTTGAACAACGCAGACCCATCTCACCTCCAGCTACTGTTTATAATATTCAAATAATGCCTGGGAGTCTGCAGCTCCACACTATCATTATAAGTCCTCGCTTCTCGGTGAGTTTGCAGTCAAACACGAGCAGCGCCGAGTTGGAGGCAATGTGTTCCTCGGGGTTTAGTGGAAAATTAAAGTTTTTTCGAAATTGGTTCATGCCAATCAATGCGTGTGTATGGGTGGGGGGGGGGGGGGGGGGGGAGGGGGGAGGGGGGGAGACAGGAAGAATGAAGAGACGAAATGCTGGAGAGGAGGCAGGAAGTGGAAGAGAAATAATGAGGCCAAGAGTGCAGGAAGGAGAATCCCGCGCCATGACGACTGGAATGACAGTGACTGAGAGGAAGAGGGGCGAGATGGAGAGATAGGGAGCGAGACAGCCGGGGAGGAAGAGAGAGAGAGAGAGAGAGAGAGAGAGAGAGAGAGAGAGAGAGAGAGAGAGAGAGAGAGAGAGAGAGAGAGAGAGAGAGAGAGAGAGAGAGAGAGAGAGAGAGAGAGAGAGAGAGAGAGAGAGAGAGAGAGAGAGAGAGAGAGAGAGAGAGAGAGAGAGAGAGAGAGAGAGAGAGAGAGAGAGAGAGAGAGAGAGAGAGAGAGAGTTAGGACT
>NC_044070.1:12169977-12222477 GCF_902167405.1 Gadus morhua | reverse complement strand
GTAAATCAATTGCAAAGCCTTCTTTCCCCCCCAGAGCCCTCTCCCAGAAAGGAAAGAGGCCTCCGCTCCTCCCCTCTCCCGCACCCCCAGCTCCAGCTCCAGCAGCCCTGCAACACAACCCCTCTCTTCCCCCCCCACCCCCCCACCCCACCCCACCCCCCCCCCCCCCCCCCCCCCCGCGTATCACGTTGCGGCCGTACGCCTTGGCTCGCACGCGGACACGGACGGAGCCTTTAAGGGAAGAAGAAGTGGCGATGGCCGTGAGGGATTAGACGCCACGGAGGCCAGCTCAGCCAGTCCGAGGGAGGAATAGATGTGTGGAGAATTGCAATTGCGGTACACATGCACTCTCGTGCACACACACAATCGTGCACGTACACACGGGCCGACATACACACACACGCACACCCTCGTGCACGCACACACACATACACACTCTTGCGCATGCAGATGCGCACACATACAGACATACACACTGTTGTGCACACACACACGGTCACATGAACTCTCTCTCTCTCTCTCTCTCTCTCTCTCTCTCTCTCTCTCTCTCTCTCTCTCTCTCTCTCTCTCTCTCTCTCTCTCTCTCACACACAGAGAGACATAGACACACACACACACAGAGAGAGAAAACTGATAAACATTCTGACACTCAAGATTAACTCTTGTCATCATGTTGTTGTTTTTTCTCCACACAACACCCATAACTAGCTAACAAGGTCTCATTTATTAGCGTGCACTAATGAACGGGCCATTAGACGTGTTGCTCGTCTGCTGTCTGAAAGTGTTTTTGGTGGACGGCTGAGGTATCGGGGGGGCTCCAAAATGTTCAGTAGTCGCTAGACAAAAATACAGAAGAACCCAGGAAGTCAATAAGAAGCCAGACAGGAATGCTGAGTCAAATATGAACCCTAACCCAAAAAAAAAAAACAATTTAATGGGATTTTCGCCGTGCATCGTAAATTAAATGCGTGCTTGAAACGGATGGTATATTTGATATGCATTATTTAAATTATGCATTGCATTGACACCTAAAAGAGTGTCTTCACAATAGAGTGAAAGGCGCGCAGTTGAGCAGGGAGTTAAATCCCAGACTTTGTTTTAATTATGGCTCCGAGACCTTACTCATTACAAATCAATTGGTATTGAGTGAATAAATCAATTTGATATGCAACCGATACCTCGCAAAGAAAAAGCCCCGGAAAATCCTTCCACAACGAAATCAACACCTCCAAGGCAGCCCAAAATCTATGAGTAATGTTCTTGAGAAGTGTGTGTGTGTGTGTGTGTGTGTGTGTGTGTGTGTGTGTGTGTGTGTGTGTGTGTGTGTGTGTGTGTGTGTGTGTGTGTGTGTGTGCGCGCTTCAATGCTTTTGTTTATGTGTGTATGTATGTGTGTCTGTGTGTGGGCACCTGAGTGTGCATGCACGTACGTGTGTGTGTGTGTGTGTGTGTGTTTTACTCCCACAAAGGACCTGAATGGAAATGTCATTCGCTGCACTCACAGCTCCCTGGACGCTGGCCTCCAGTAGTGATCTGTGAAAATATGGAAAGTACACTGCTTGGTGGTTTGCCAGTGGTGCTCACACACGCTAAATGGGTGTGTGTGTGTGTGTGTGTGTGTGTGTGTGTGTGTGTGTGTGTGTGTGTGTGTGTGTGTGTGTGTGTGTGTGTGTGTGTGTGTGTGTGTGTGTGTGTGTGGTGGCAGATGGTTCTTAACAGCTAGTCCTTAGCTTGGCCTCCGTGTCCCTTCCTTTCTTCAAGAGAAAAAATGTTGTCAATGACTCAATTAGTGATAAATTCTAGCAGCACAATTTTTTTTCTTTCACACATCTTTCTTTCTGGTCTGGCAGTAACAGGAAGTGAAAACTAACCCCCTTTTCTTCTTTTTGGTCCCCTTGAAAGGTGGTTGATATAATTGAAGGTACAAAAAACTTGGTAGGTATGTGAAACCAGAATAGAAAAACCACTGGATGCATCTTTACGCATGTGTGACATACTACTTTTTGTGCTATTTGACTATTTAGCAGTACTACTACTCATTTATCATATACGTTTATATGTTTAGACGTATCCAGCCAACAGAAGATTTGTTCAGTTCTCTGAATAACTAGTTCCCCAATCCACTAACTAACTCATAACCGTTGTCTTGTCGCTCCTAACTCTCCGTCTCCTCGTATCCATTCACATGAGGCGGTCATGTCAATCAACATGGAGTCATCTCAGACACTGGTTCAAAAAAATAAAGTGGATGACTCACTCCTTTGTCTGCTATCCAAATGGATTACACTCCCTGCTATGGCTAATTGATTTAGTGAGCTCATTGTGCCAAAGGGGTTATCCAACGACTGGCGAAGAGCAAACGCTGGGCTGTGGATGCTGCTGTTGAGTGTGCAGGCTAACTGGCATGAGGCAGGAGACTGGTCTGTGTTTGGACTGTCGAGAGAGAGAGAGAGAGAGAGAGAGAGAGAGAGAGAGAGAGAGAGAGAGAGAGAGAGAGAGAGAGAGAGAGAGAGAGAGAGAGAGAGAGAGAGAGAGAGAGAGAGAGAGAGAGAGAGAGAGAGAGAGAGAGAGAGAGAGAGAGAGAGAGAGTTTGGGGGGGGGGGGGGGGCTGGTTAGGAAAGGATAATGTATAGTAGATCTGAGGAAATCAGGCCAAGGGAAGAATGTGAGAAGCACAATCATATCATCCCCCCTGAAGACACTTGAGTTGTTGGTGTTGTAATCTGTCTTCTACTGTATTACTCATCCCAGCGTTCACTTTGCACACCGTTGCGTCATGATGAGGGATGCCAGGAATCACAGCTTGGAGTTGGTAGGGTGTGTGTGTGTGTGTGTGGGGGGGGGCTGGGGTGCTAAATTAATAATCGTAATTCCATCCTCATTTCCCACTTAACACGATACCTGGAGAGTCCAGAAGAGACACGCAGTTGTGGCTCTCACTCATCTCATGCAGGGCGTCACGCACAGCTCTGCGTTTGTAGTATCAACTCTGACCTCGGGTCAAGGCCCAATTCAGGAGAGGTTGCAAGTGGGGCATGGAGTGGGGGCCTCTCCATATAGCCGGCTGCAGAGGAAATCTCTGGCCCGCTGCCAATTACCACGCCTCCTAAAAGACTGTAACATTTCCATATCAACACACACACACACACACCCCACGGGCCCCCGATGAAGACTGCAAAGCGATATATTTTAACTCTGGCAGAGCTGAGAGAAAGAAAAGTAGACTCGGGAGGGAAGAGAGGGGGGGGCGGGGACGGGGATACGGAGCCGCTGCACAGAGAGAAAGAAACTAAAAACCTGAAGGGACGAGGCAGCCAATTTCAGCTACTTCCAAGATCTGACGAAATTGAATACAGCGGCGATACAGCGAAACCGGGATGCTTATTAAAAGCAGGCACGTTTTTGTAGCGTCAGATAGGCTTGTTCCACGGTGCGGCGTGGCAAGCACTTATTTCCCCGAGATGCCGACGCCCAGGTGCTAAGCAGCGGGATTACGCGGGGGCTAACCAAAATGTTACACCTAGTGTCGACCTTAGCGTCGATCGTGTTCCCTGATCTCTCGCGATCCCGACCCAACCCTTTCCGCTGTGCGAATGTTTACACAATGCACCAATTTGGACACTACCCTGTTTTATTTATGGCGGATTCCCCCTCTTCTACACTAACAATGACATTATCGCCGCCTGTGAACTGGGGAATGTTTACACTCGAGAACATTAGCCGCGGAGGCTCAGGTTCTGGCGGGCGGGACGTTGCGTTGGTCTCTGTGTACTTTGACTCGGTTAAAAGTTGCGTCGTTCAATAAGTACTAATGAGGGCGGTGTGAGACCCCTCACCGGTGTTTACCTGTCAGAGTGACATGACTAATGGTGGAACCACCTCTCTGTGTATGTTTTGCCAGCCTGCCAAAGTAAACAGTTCCACTTATTAGTAATGCCCCGAAGCTTTTACACGGGGGCTTCCGCAAGTTCACGTCTGACAGTGATGCAATCCCTGGGCTTTAGTTAAGCCGTCTGGGGGAGGAGGGAGGTGAGGACGTTTGGGGGGGAGGTGATCTTTCTTAAATGTATTCGTTGGCATAGATAATAAAGTAGCTTTTCCCGGAATGATATGTATGATGTCGTTAGTTTACATCTATCTATATATCCATGTGTTAATCTGGGATCCAGCAGTCCTGCTATGTTATAGCAGAACTTCTGGGGGGGACTACGAGTTTTTGGCCGGAATCCAAAAACCTGAAATGGGCAGAGTTACACCTTGTTTCCTGTTTCACCACAGAGATGTTATACTGGGGAGAAATACATTTGCAGAAGTGGATGAATCTTTCAGAAAGGGAGTTTCCCTGAGGGTAATTCTACAGTGGCCAGTGTTGAATTGCAACCTTTGCAGTTTGAGCTTGTCTTCCCACACTGTTTGCTGTGAGCCAATTACACACTTACAGACCCCCGCCTACTTGTCATGATTGGCCGAAACAAATAAGAAGCAAAAGCAAATGAAACGCCCAGATTTCAGCTACAGCTCTATCATTCTTTAGATTATAATCTCAAATCTGACACTATCTATGTATCAATCCATCTCTTCCATTTGAAGAACAACGTTTATTATGTAATCTTAGTACATCAATCATTGAAGAGATCAGAGAACAGCAGCACTCAGTGTAGCATAAAAAAAATCTGGCAAATATCGACAACTAGAAACATCTGGTGTTAAAAACCAAACCCAGACACTCCACATCTGTTGACGATGAACATTTAGAGTACTTCCTAGACCTGAAAACGCCACATGTGAAAATGTGCGAACAAAACACACACATATATGAACGCATGCATGAGTATGTGTGAAGCCAAGACGATCAGAGCTATTAGTTTGCTTCTCAGGGGGGTTTCAAATTCCTTTTGGTGTTACCTGTAAAAGACAGTCTTTCTTTATCCACACTAGCCGGGGGATGACTGTGTTATGGTGTGTGTGTGTGTGTGTGTGTGTGTGTGTGTGTGTGTGTGTGTGTGTGTGTGTTATGGTGTGTGTGTGTGTGTGTGTGTGTGTGTGTGTGTGTGTGTGTGTGAAGGGGGGGGGGGGGCTGTGATGACAGCGTAAGCGAGCGGAGGAGACGGTGTCGTGAAGCAGTTGGGAAGGTGGGGGTGGGGAAGGTGGGGATGGTGGGGTGGGAGGGAGGGGAGGGAGGGATAATGGTTGGCACCACTCGTCTCTGGCCCTGGGGGCATTGTAGGAGACGGCTGGGAGCCGGTGGATCAGGTAGGAGGAGGAGGAGACGGAGGAGGAGACAGGCGTGCTGGGGCGGGGAGAGGAGTGCTGGAGCCACGGAGGCTGCTTTGTGCCTGTGGCTTTCTCCCCTGGATGTAATAGACTCTGTCTCTGTCTCTGTCTCTGTCTGTCTCTCACTCTTGCTCTCTGTCTCTCTCTCTCTCTCTCCCTCTCTCCCTCTTTCCCTCTCTCCCTCTCTATGTCTCTGTCTCTCTTTGTCTCTCTCTCTGTCTGTCTGTCTGTCTGTCTGTCTGTCTGTCTGTCTGTCTGTCTGTCTGTGTCTCTCTCTCTCTCTCTCTCTCTCTCTCTCTCTCTCTCTCTCTCTCTCTCTCTCTCTCTCTCTCTCTTCTCTCTCTCTCTCTCTCTCTCTCTCTCCCTCTCTCTCTCTCTTCCGTTTGTCTGCATGCATTTTACAGTTTGCTGCAGAAATGTATGGTACATTAATTTAAAATGAACAATGTCCCAAGCTTTCCATTTAGTTATATATTTAAATAAAGTTGTCTTCAGTAATCTGCAGTCACAGCTGTCTCTCTCTCTTTCTCTCTTTTCCTCTGGCTCAGGCACACACGCGCACACACAAACACGCACACATGCATGCAAATGCACACACACACAACACACACAACACACACACACACACACACACACACACACACACACACACACACACACACACACACACACACACACACACACACACACACACACACACACACACACACACACACACACACACAAACAGCCAGATTACTCGCATTTAAAATGAATGTGGAAGAACGGAAAACAAGAACCTTTTATCCATAAACATTTAACAATCAGCTCCAAGTACTCTTATTATTCATTTAATTTATACTACTATCGAAACAGATGGCCTTAGCCATAAATCAATCAAGCACATCTTTCTGAAAAACTCTCCATTAGAGAATCATACATACATGCACATCTTTGCTACATCGCTATGGTCTCTTGACCTGTCCACAGAAAAATAAGTTATGTCGGCCATTCATATTTTTTGGAGAGACAAAATAAGGTTATTCAATTGATCAACGGTCGCTGCAACTTCAAGGACAGTTAGCATGCAGTTTTTCACTGTTTCAGAATTTGTGAGGGGTTTCTGTTTTGAACACAAATCCAAGATAGGCTCTGGTGCTCCTCTCTAGTTGTCAACCGGACGGGGCGTAAAGCTTCCCTCTGTTGGTCATTCAGAGAGAGGCTCTGCTCTTTGATGCAAGCATCAGAACCATCGGATTTGTTTCATTGAAGTTTGAATGATACGTGATGCCAGGCCCTTTCAGATTATATTCTTTTTTACAGTAAAAGCCTCGCTCAGATCATAAATATGGACTTTAGACCCACATTTCTGAGTTGATATTTCACAGTCCACACCTCCTTCAATTATCGGTTTTCGTTGTATACCTTCGGCCTCGTGGATAAAGTAATTTGAGCTCTTAAAAGTTTTTGCCACAGCAGAGACAGAAGTTGGCGCACAGAGATCATGCAGGATCATAGGGAAGGGACAGACGGAGCAGGCTCTCATTCTTCTCAGAAACAGCTTTTTTTCGGGGAAGATGTATTGTTTATGTTCTGATAAGTAATTAACGGGATAAAACGATCCGCAGCCCTGATGTGGCCTCCCTCTCCCATATGGAGTTGGCCTGCTTTACAAGTTCATGACCCCAGAGGTATCAGCCATGACAAAGTTGCATAATGTTAAATACATCGGACTAATGGGTTTACGAAATCCCCCCAAAAAACATGCCAACTAAAATGCAAGCCAACTACCATTACACATTTTGTGTAATGGTAGCTGGCCTGAATGTAGTGTTCAGTATTTATGTGGTTTGTGTGGGTTCGTGCAGGTGTTTGTGTGTGAGCGTCTGTGCCACAATAGGAATGCGATAAAGTGACACAACAGGGATTACAGCAACGGATACGTGTTGTATCAGTTACTTGGGTAGAAATATGGGAAAAAATACAGGCACACTTTATTTATATTTTTATATTTTCTATTTGATTTTGAGTTCCTTTTGTCAATCACCCAAAAGCACCCGAGGCCAATGAAAACACACTCAAGCTGAGTTCCGTCCTTTGTTTTGCTCTTTTAAAAGACTGAAATGATCATTTCCCCAACCAATATCCCTTTACAGGAAACGATCAGGTGTTCCCCCGCTCCCAAGCCCTGCTGGGTGGGAATGTGAGAAGGCTTCCACGCTAAACTGTTGTGTTCACGCACACCGCTTCACTCTCAGTGGAAGCTGTGGAGTGTGAACAACAAAAAAAGAGTTGAAATAGTTTGCCAGTTAAACGGGGAGACATTTAGAGAGGCGTTAGGGTAACAAGGAGGTAGGCTTAGATTCTAAAGAGGACACACACACGCACGCACACATGCACAGACACGCACACACACACAAAGTGTAATCAAAACCAGATGATGCCTCTGATTTGCCCTTCTTTAAATGCTGATAAGCTCGGTACTGGGGCCGGGTTACCATCAGGTGGGTAGTGTATAGGAAGCGAAAACAATAAAAAAGACTGAAACTGTATCCGAGTCACGCCTACTCTTAGTGGGTCAGCCGTCTCTGTGAAATACCAACTTCTATTCAGCGACAGCTTCAGGAACATCACCCCTCACAATAAGAGCCCCCATAGAATAGGGTTAGGCCCGGATTCAGGATCTTTCTTTTGAGTGAAGTTTGACTAGTTTTGGACTGATTTTTAACAGTTCAAAGAACTGAACATCAGTGGCACTCATCCTAAATAGACGCTGGCTCTGTTTGAGGAGTGTTATATCTGTGGGAAGAGATGGGGCCAGATGGGGCCACGACTCAATCGGTTCGAGATCTATTGGTCGGGACTCGAGTCACCACCATTACTAGCCAAGGGTCAGGATGACAGAATTGTAATGGTCAGGGCTATTTGTTTTTAAAGTCTCCCTTTGACAAAAGTTTGAGTCGCGCATCAACTTTGATATAATCGATCACATATTCTGCAACAAGCACGTTATTGTAAAATAGGATTGGGGCTAGTCACTTGAGTACGAATATCATTATACAACCATTTAAAACATTGCCCCATAAATGCAATTTAAATGTCATTGTTTAGAAAAAACTGACTTTTATTCCCTGTAGCTTCCCTCATTGAATTCACACCATAGTGCATCGCAGGAAAACAAATAAACACAACCCTTTGGCACATGAGACCCATGCCCAGAGCGCTACATAAATACACGTCGTTATTCCTCCATAGCGGCACGTCGATGCTAACGACAGCAGCAGGCGAGGTATCGAACCAGACCCATCCCGCCGAGGGAGTAGCAGGGGCTGAACCGAGGAGCACCTCCACATTGTGTGTCCCCCCCATAGCCCTGTCACCAGGAGCCTGTCTCTATCCCCCCGGCTGATTAAAACTGACGGGGTGACATAGTCTTGACCTGCATGGATTTTCTGGAAGGCACCGGAGCCACAATGTGCGGTTGCTACCTGTGTCTACCCGTCCCCCTCCCTCCCTCCGTCTTTTACAAATCCACATGGGACACACACACACACACACACACACACACACACACACATGCACGCGCACACACACACACACACACACACATGCACGCGCACGCACGCACACACACACACACACACACACACACACACACACACACACACACACTCTCATTCAGGCACGGCCCTAAAGAATGCATAATTTAATAGGCAGGAGGCGATCAATACTGAAAATAGATAAAATCTAAGGGAGGACGTTGAAAAAGAAGGAGGGAGTGGGGGTAGAAGGAGGGAGAGGGGGATGAGGAAAGAGAGAGAGAGAGAGACTATAAGATTATACATATATAGGGATGAAGATAGATAAAAGAAAATCGAGAAAAGATTACAGGTAACCTTCCCTAGCCTTGTCTATCAGCAAGACGCGGGCATTAACTTCTAATCCTGCTATGAGTTTTCCGTCTTGACAGCACACTTCTCCAGGGGCACACAATAATCCTCTTCTGGAGTCAAGTCCACGCAGAGCTCTATCGATCTGTTGGGCTAAACATGAATTATCGTCCTGCCGCCATGTTTGACATCTGATTCTGCAACATTACCTTGGAAAGGTAACCGCGCCGGCTGGGCTCGGCGGTGCCTCGGCCCAAGGATTTACTTTACAGCGTATCAAATGGAAATGTGTCGGAAAAAAGTGACATGTGAGCTGAGCGACGCAGTTCTCTTCGACAACTACCTTTCACACTGAATATAGTGCCCGCATGATGTATCCATAATATGGATGGGAAATACAATATAACAGCAACATAGAGAAGGATAGCTTGGCCCCGAGATATCTCACTGTAATTCCTTCATATTGCTGTTATTTTACCCTATGCAGCCAGCACATCCTACGTCACGGCCAATCCTCTCACATTGACTATCATTGTAGCAGGATTAACGTGTCAATACGGTGAGTCACGTAGCGTTACACATGGAAGGTGTGGATTTTCCGTTTGCCGTTGTTTGACTTAGCTGGTCTCGGGCACAACGGCAGTTATTTAACGATTATGGAAGTGCTACTTCTCCTGTTGCCTGAAAAACAAAACGTCATGATAACTTAGTAACCCAGAGCCAAACCACTCCAGGACAACAGGAAGGAAAGCACACAAAGTGTCTATAGTTACTGTAATGAGACGTAATCGCCTGTGTTATTGCTTTTGTGGTTATAACCACAAATCTTTTTATTTTTTATTTTGATTAGATTAAATACATTTTTGTGTTTTCTTTTTTCTTTTTATATTATGAATTGTGTTAAGTGAGGTAATAAATATGAAGTAGTTTGTTCCCTTTCCCCATGAACCAGACTTAAAACCTCCTGAAAAACGAGCCAGGCTTGGAGCAGCCTACTCACCAGGACATAGGAAAACCAGTGAACGTCTGGAGCCAGCTCGTTACAACAGCACCCATGTCACCCATGTCAGTGCTGACATCGGTGGTACTAATTCAGTGCGGGCCCCCCCTGGTCGAACAGCACCAAAGGGCCGGCCGTATGTCAGTGTGAGATGGCCCCTGACAGCTTGTGGCTTTGAAAGGGATTTGCTCCCTGCTGTGTCTTCCTTCAACTACACATATCCGCTCCGAGGAGTAGTGCCTGACTGGAATACGGCATGATCCACAAAGAGCACCCCTTTTTTATCTAGAACTCCAATGTTTACTCAGTGATGGTGGAGATTAGTTTTAAATCAAACATTGTAAAACACTTTGGTTGATAATTGATAGAGCGTGGGGGCCAGTTTAACAGGTTATTTTAAAGCAGTGCCGTTTTCTGTGAGTCGTTACAGATGTTGTATTAAAGTGTTCATTTCCTTGTCCATTTCCTGGACATAAAAAAAAAGAAAAAAAAAGGCCTACAAACACGCGTTACTAACACAATCCTAGAGACTTGATAAAACCCATCCCTGTTAATCTCCTCCTTATTGGTTGTCCAATTAAATCCCCTTCCTATTTCATGGCTCATTACTGTACTCCTCTGCTTGCGTCGGTTGGCGACTCACCTCCGATGACCCGGGTTCTGAGGGAGAGAAGGCCTTGGTGCAGCTGGAGTTGGGCCAAAACTCAACACTCAATAGGCCTTCATTAGAGGTCCAGCACACACTCTTCCACAGATGGCCGCACGGGTTCCAATGAAAACCTACCTTGGCCCGAGCGACCATTTATTCTGCTAGCCGCTGTTTTTTTCCCCTCCTCTTTTCTTCTCCTGCCTTCTTTTCCATTTCAATGCGAGGATGTTCCTCCTAGTGCCAATTCTGATGTGTTGTGACTTGGATGGCAGGGGAGCGGGGGTAATGAATCACTTCTGTCCACACCGACCGTTTTCGCGTGTGGATGGCGGATTCAGGGAATAATGAAACCGAAAGTGACAGACGGATTCCACTAATGTGAGTGCGAGGAACCTTGTGGGATGATTGAAGAGACACATCCCCTGGTGAAAGGGCTTCTGGGGGTGGATCGGCCAATGGGCTGCGCAAACTAACCATGTTCTGTTGCTAAATTCTGACTCGCCTAATTCAGTAAATTCAGACATTATGGTGGTGAGAGGCTTTTTTCTAGGTTTTAATTAGTCACGTCCAAACCTGTAACTGGAAGCGGAGCTTAAACACATTTAATTCTAACATAATAGCAAGCTTAATACAATTGAGGACCAATTAAGGATGGATATTTCATGCAGGCTTGCATTAAAATTCCACAGCTTATTTGGCGTACCTTGCAGATTCTCTCTCCCTGTTTATATTGCACTGCCCCTCTCTTGCCTGTCTCGGGCTCTCGTTTGACTGCTGCCGGGGGACTCCTCTCCGAACACTGGGCACAGATGTGCCCCTGAGTGCAGCATATGGGACTCTGGCTGCATCAAAACCAGTGCTCCAGACCAGCAATCCACCACTGCAGAGTTAATTTTGCAATTAGAATTAATTGCCATTACCGATCCTGGCATCGTGTGGATTTCATGCGCACGGGGGGCTGTGCTTTGCATTCCTTAAGTCATTTATCTCCCAGACACTTTGTGTAGATCAAGTTGTGTTGAGAAGAATAGGCCGCCTGGCATGCGTGTCCGTGGGTGACATTGCAACGTGCATGGCGCCAAACCGTAGGCATATCACCGTTGGCTGTACAACCGGTGCAGCTGTCAAAAATGTCTCATTACTCCATGTCAAGTCAACAGCTCAGCCCTTTTCATATTTTTGACACCAGGCTTCACCGTATAGGAAATGGTGGTTCAAGGCATTACTTATTGAAATGACAGGGACAGACAATGTACCTGGGAAAAAAAAGATTGCATTCATCTCCTCTAACGAGACTGTCTTGTCAAACATTTATGCTCGACAGGGAAAACAGGGGCAGAGGAATGTGTGTCTGACATCAGGCCCTGGGAAGAGCTCTCACCGAATGTTTGGTGGGTGAGGGGAAGTATTGAAGTTCTTGCATTTGCTTCATTACTGACCTGTCAGTGATGTCTACCCTTGAAAGAGGTTTTATGAGACTATATCACAGTCTGCAAACTGTATACATGTTTTATGAAGTTCATCAAAAGTTCACGGAGACCGTCAGACAGAAGGTCCATCAAGAATTGAGAATATCTCAATTATTCTTTAAAACCTTAAATTCATTCCCCATAGTGTCTTACCTGTCTATTAAAATGCAACGCATATGTCCATTTAATGTAACAAACAGACTTTCATGTTTCTTGAAAATAAGGGCTTTGACGGGTGTGTTTCCGACTGACTGTGGATCCAAGAGCGTAGGATAAATGATCGTCCATCAAACACAACGGCTGATGAGCTAATGCGCGGGTACATATTTTAACAGCATCGGCGCCGTCCTTGATGTCAAATAATCCATCCCAAACTAAGACGTATGCTGGGTAATGCAAGAGCTTACCTCAATTACGGCAGCTAATGGCAGAAAGGTACGGCCATGATACCCACCATTAGCACCGTGAGTCCGACAGAGGGATTTACCATGTCCCTTAACACCGCCTCTAATGACGCCATTACCAGGCAAATATAGAGTGGAGACATTTGCGGGAGCCGCACTCGCTGGAGAGGCAGAGTGCTCTGCTGAAAGCCATAATTGGGATCTTATGGTCAGGGGCCGCTCATTAATTGACCCCTGCTGATCTGGGCTACACAGAACCGTCAATAGTCGGGGGTGGAGTCGGGCTCGGCGACATCAACACGCTGCGAGGCAACTGTAAACGAAGATGGCAGACGCAGCCTGCGGGCTGGAGACACGATCGGTCGTGTCTCGTGGCGGGATGCTGAGGAGATAAAAGGGGCTGGCGATATACCCGGGGTATGCGCCCGTCTCACTCTCTTATACCCCACCAGGCAATCCCTGCGCCAAGCGTCCCCTCCCCCCCATTCCTTCCCCACTCCCCTCTCCCCTCGATCGCTAAACAATAAGAGGAGACAGCTTCTGCCCAAGCAAGCCTTCTTTTAAACTGCCAAATACTCCCACAGTGAATGCTATGTCTTTGCCAGTGGTAATAGGCGGAGGCTGCGAGGGCCCTGAGGGGCTCGGGCCAGACAAACGCGTAGCGTACGGTCCCAGAGGGAAGCGAGCATCGATCGGATGGCAGATATGTTTAGAGAGACGGAGCCGTGCTCGGAGAAGGCCGGGTCCTGACTGGGACCATTCATACGACCGCCGCGATGCCCGGACATCGCGGTGACATGTGGATAAACGCAATCTTGGCCCAAACCCTGCGGAACTCCTGCCATTCGCTGGTTTGTTCTCTTTAGCGAGGAGCGCCGCAGGCACGAAACCAGTTGGCGAGAAAGAGGGGCAGAAAAGGGCAAAAGGGGGGGAGGGTGGTGGAGGGGTTCATGGGGAGGAGGCGCTCGAGGAGGTTAGCCGAGTTTGATGCCCCCCCCTGCACGGGAGTCGTCCCGGCAACCAGGCAGCCGTCCAGCGTGCTCTCCAGCCACCCCATCGTCTAGACAAATGAACAAAGTGTTTGTGAAAAGGCCCCAGCAGGGGCTGCCTGCACCTGGGGTCCAGTATATTTTTCTGGCCATGCGACAAGCCCCAGACCGGCTCCCCTTCCGTCTTTTCCGTAAAACATCTCCTTAACCACCGGCTGCGTAGGACGGGCCTTTTGGATTGCATCCGACACCTACTGGTGGCACACGGTAGGGGGTACAAGGCCATTGACAACGCAGCTTGTTCTGCTGTTGGAATCGGGGAGTAGGGACAGCTATATTTCCCCTTGCTGCAGGGGCCGTAACTCACTCAAATGCTCGTTTAGGGTCCCAGGTGGCCACGAAATATCAGGCTATGTGGTGATTGACCCGCGTACATGTGGGGTCAGAGTTCAGCTTCTTGACGGCTCGTCAACGGAGCTCATGACAAAGGGGGGCTTCACGATGATCCACTAGGGGGGATGTGGCTGACATCCTGTAAAAACAGTTAACCTACAGGAGGCTTGGTGTGAATTAATTGTTTGACCTACGCCACCTCAGGGAGAGAAGGGGGATTTTTCCAGCTGGAAATGCTGATGAGTGAAATAGCGCTCTTTTTTATGCCTAGCAGCAGACATGCTTCGGTTAGCCTGCAAATGGCATATTGCTTAACACTTAAAATACATTAATCATTTTACCAGGGATATCATTTTTGTTCTTCTTTTGTTACATATATCGGCCTACCACAGACGCCTATTGTCATTACTCATTACTTTCATAACTACTTGGTGGAGGACTTTCTTGGCAGGGCCTTCAAAATCTGCTTTACATCACATTCTCTTTTTCCACGGGAATTTATAGATGTTGTTTTTCATTGAGCAGTTACTGCTGCCTTGCACTCTGGTGTTTCCTGTTGACTCCTGTTGGAACATCTTCTCAGAACTGCTGGGCCTTCCCATATGTATGCTTATTTGGGTCTCTCTCTTATTTTTCGGGGGGTCAGCACGTGGATCTTTTACCCCGTCGTTAATGGACGTGTAACTGGACTCAGCCATGAAATGATCTGGTTACCGTGACATTTAGTGCGCAGGACGCGATGCCATCACGTTCAGAATGGAGTGCTGGAATGCCTTTCCTCAGTCTTTAAATATAGATCTCAAGCATGTCACACCCTCGCTCTCTACCAAGCCATTAGCGGTGTGGACTAACAGGGGGACGTGTCTTTTCTCTACATTACATTTACATCAGATGTAAGGCAAGGCTTTCAAGGAGAGGGCTAATATTGAACTAATGATCAATGAAACAGTTAAGTCTTGCTCCCCGTTCCTTCGCTTACACCACAGGGGAAGTGTGAATAAGAGAGTCATTCTTCAGTGTCACATAGACTACGTCTTGCAGGGAGTTCAGTTCCCATACTGGGTGTCTGGAGTCTGGAAAATTGCACAGCGATTCAGCACTCCGGACAAGGGAATAGCTGTCAACTCCTGGAATGTTCCTGTGAAAATAAACAACGCTCCTGCGCTTCTCTGCATCTCGCTTGCACTCTCTCTCTCTCTCTCTCTCTCTCTCTCTCTCTCTCTCTCTCTCTCTCTCTCTCTCTCTCTCTCTCTCTCTCTCTCTCTCTGACTCTCTGTCCCTTTCTTGCTCACTTCCCTCTGCATCTCCCTCCCTCTGCATCTCTCTCTCTCTTTCTCTCTATGTCTCTCTCTCGTGCGCGCTCTCACTCTGTCTTTCTCTCGCGCGATAACTCGCTCTGTCTCTATCTCTCTTTCGCTTGCCGATGCTCTCACACACTTTTCCCCATCTGTCTTTCTTTTATCTATATTTATGATATTTATATTTATGATTTGTGTCACTGCATCTCTCCCGATCTCTCTCGCTCCTTATGGCTCACTCACTCTCTATCGCTCCGTCTCTATATCTGCAACTCTCCAACTCTCTCTGCCTTCCCCCCCTCTCTATCTCTTTATCTCTGCATCTCCCTTTTTCAAGTTATCGGTCCCTCTTTCACACACACATATGAACATGCACACAGGCAAAGACACACACACACACACACACACACACACACACACACACACACACACACACACACACACACACACACACACACACACACACACACACACACACACACACACACACAGGGACAGAGGGAGAAAAGTGTGTTTATGTATGTGTCTCTGTCCCTCCCTCCCTTATCGTGTCTCTGTAGTACTCTCTCACCAACTTTTAACCCAGTGCCTCCCCTGCTCATGTCGTAAACAGTTGCAGCCCGTTTGAGAAGGCCGTGTGAGTAAATCAGAGTTATGTCGGCTCATGGTTGGAAGCAGTCAATTGTGGCCCTCAGAGTGCCATCTTTCAACTCCTCAGCAAAAACATGTGTTCAGGCCCCGCTCGCAGAAGGGGGACCCGGCAGAGTCAGACGTAGAAGCCATTAATCATCGTGTCTTTCACCATGGCGCTAAAAAAAGAGATCTTCTGTGTTCAGCGTTTTGTGGATTTAACAATGTGCGTTTATTTAGCTCTTTTTTTTTGCAATTGTGCATTTTTTTTTTGATACTTTTGTTGGTTTCAAATCAACTCCTTCAACTGTGGAAGTCCGGGCTGCACGCTGTGGGTAACAGAGTGTTCTATTGAGTCGGCACGCGTGTCAAACCTGTTTTGTACGGCTATTAGGAAGACCATGCACATCATTTAATTTTGACACCACATTGGCACGACATGGACACATTGGTAAATTCCAGAATTCTCCCCCCGAATGCATCTGAATGAATGGCAAACAGGCGCCCACACCACCCCACATGCCTGTCCAATGAGAAACCTTAATCCAACTAATAGTTTCATCAACGCTTCTGGTTAGGGAGCAAGGCCAAGCACGCCGGGCACGACAGCCATGTTGTAACCCTGCACCGCCATCACACGCTACAGATTCCAAGTTTTATCACCGCAACCGGAGCCGCGGTTACGAAAAAGAAACATACATGTAGCGGTCTTGAAATGGACAGATTGGCCGTAATGACTTTGCCTTTGAAAGTGCCAAAACCAGAGAGATCGGATTCAACGCAAAAGCCTTTCGGTATGTGGCCGGGACATGAATCAACGGCTCACAAGCCGATGAGCGACGCAACGCAACACGCACATGGGTGAGGCCGTTGGCGCCTGAGGTGTTGGGGTGGTAGTGTCCCCCTGTAACCGCCATTGCCAAGCTCATTTGCAGCGGCTAGTCGAGCCCAAACTCCATGGTGTGTGTGTGTGTGTGTGTGTGTGTGTGTGTTTGTGTGTGTGGGGGGGTGGGGGGCGGGCTGGTGGGTGGAAGAGGAGAAATTGCCCTGAGGTGACACCGGTGGCTGGGATTCAGCAGTGGCTTCGTCTTCGGTTACTTCCGTTTTTTTGGCCTGCATACAGTACTGGTGTGATCATCAGTGTGTGTGTGTACGTGTGTGTGTGTGTGTGTGTGAGTGTGTGTGTGCATGTTGGTGTGTGTGTGTGTGCATGTGGGGGTGTGTGTGTGGGTGGGGGTGTGGGATGAAGTATACAGTGAGGATACAGTGGCTCACTGCGATGTTTTGGCCCTGTTTCGGCATACCAAGATACTGGAGAGATATGGAATTAAGGAACTGAACTGTTTCGACAATGGCATAGTTGTCATGCGGGACGGGAACACATGACTGCAAAGCGTGAATGATGGTTCCCTATCACAATGCCATGCCCTGCTTTTTCCAATGGGATTTGTCGAATATAATCATGCATTCATGCCTTATCACACATGATTGATTAAACGTTAATTTGGAGAATTAATGATGCATTTTGGGGATTTTATGATAGCTGAATGCAAGGTTTCATTTTCTTAGATTGGTCATGCACACCAAGCCTTATCTCTTTCCCTATTCATGCACCATTTGGGGTTTATAGTTCCTCCCAGAGTTGTATTCACCAAAAGCTGTTGACGGACAAGGCGTTAAAAGGCGGTGATGTAAAATGAATCCCTGCATCATCGTCTCTTGCTCTGAAAAGTTCAAATACACACACAACCAAAACCAAATATTGCCTTTTGACGCCTATCAGTCAATTGATTATTTTCATTTCCAATTCAGTTCACGATGGGGGCCATGCACTTAATTACACAGTAATGTGCTCAGAATGTGTGTGTATGCGCACACATCCATGTGTGTGTTTCTAGGGGTGTGTGTGCACATGCATGTGCATTTGTATGCGTGTGTGTGTGTGTGTGTATGTGCACATGTATAACAGGCCCACACATACAGTACGGAATTAGCATGAGGTCACACTGAGAAAATGCTTCTCAGGCAAATTTTTCGTTAAAGGGTTATAGGTCATCTTCGCCCCCCCCAGTATCACACTCAAGGTGAACCATCGTAATGTAACCTCATTGCTCTAAAGAGAGCGATGCATTAACCCGTCCTGAAATCAATTACTTTTTCATTTCATAGACTTGAGGTTGAGGTTTAGGGATATGTTGATGGGAATCACATCTCTGTGAATGACATCGGAAGGCCTGGGGGAATATCGCGTGGTAACACATGGTCTCTCTCCCTCTGGGTGAGTCTGCCGTGACTCTATACAGTCCATAAAGGGAATAACAAACGGCAAACTGGCACCGTCTCAGTGGAGGAAGAGACCGAGGCCTGGGGCCTCTCGTGCCAGCCTGCAGCTTATTTTGGCCCCAGCCGATGCTTTCATGGGCTGATAAATATTTAGAAAACTTCATCCTCTGTTATTTGCCTGCACGGAGCCCGAACACATTATCATTAAGATAAAATCCATATGGGAGATGGTTTACACGCGGCTGCAGTAGTTGAAAGGTTGGTCGGTTGGATGCAACCCCTGACATAATTGTATAGAATTACGTCTCCATGCATTTATTCTGACATCAGTTACCCCCTGTTCCGCCAGGAATTCAGACGAGGAATGCTGTGAGGAGGTGAATTAGAAAAGTATTCGAGCGCAAAAACCTTATTAACTGTGTAACAAATTGCAAAACAAGAGCCCGTTGAGGCGTCTAATTAGCACGTCGATGGCAGTGATCCGGAGGAGGGGGAGGAGGAGATGGAGAGAGAGAAGGAGAAGAAAGTGGAGGCACGCCGACCGTTGGAGCATTCAAGGTCAAGACGACTTTCTCTGTCGCCCCCCCCCCTTAACGTGGCGTGAACCCCCACCTCCACCTCCACCCAGCCCCGCCCCCACCACAATCACTAGCCTCCCCCTCGCATTGTCCTTAATGGAGTGACACAAGGCATCGCGGTGTGCCGGGCAGGATGGGCTTGATCGCGAGCAGTGAGCCAGAAAGCCAGCGCTTCGGGAGGGGGGGTGGCTGGGCAAGAAGGTGTGTGTGTTTGTGTGTGTGTGTGTGTGTACGTGTGTGTGTGTGTGTGTGTGCGCGCGTGGTAGCCCTCCTCTATTTCAGCGCCGCCGGCCTGACAGCCCGCATTCCACTGACGAGGACCCTAATAAGGGCCGGCGTTGGGTGACCCGGGCCTGCCTGCTGCTGACAGGCCTTCCCCCCCCCCCCCCCCCCCCCGCCCGCCTGTCCCATGCTGGGCGGCTCGGGCCCCGCCAGACGGCTCCTTCATCAGGGGAGGGGGAGAGAGAGTGGGGGGCATCCATCGCTCGTGTCAGATGGGCTTAATGGTTCAATCCGTCCAATCGAACGGCGGCGGCGGGCGGGGCGACGGTATGCTGGGAATGAGGCTGGGGCGTGAGTGGCTGGCCCTTGGGGACGTTGGGGGGGGGGGGGGTCTTTGTGTGTGTATTAGTGTTACTATGTATTTTTATACATGATTTGTTGTTATTCCGTTGTAATACACCTTTTAAAACTTCGATATTTATACGGTGTGTTCAATATTCATCAATTGGTCTACTTTGTGTGTATTCTTTTCAACATGTTACTTTCGTTATAAGTTAAAGAAACATTATTGGTCATTCTAGCTCACACACAATGAATTGCATCTGTTGGAAGGAGCATGCTTGGCCAATAAAAGTGATTCAGAGTACGTGTGTGTGTGTGTGTGTGTGTGTGTGTGTGTGTGTGTGTGTGTGTGTGTGTGTGTGTGTGTGTGTGTGTGTGTGTGTGTGTGTGTGTGTGTGCGCGTGTGTGTGTGTGTGTGCGTGTGTGTGCATGTGTGCATGCACATGTTAGTGAAACAAGAAACGCATGCTCCATGTTACATCTCAGGGTAGAGAAGGTGTGGAATAAGTCTCTCATCGAAATAAAAAGTAGTAACAGTCAAAAGTTATACTAATTTGACTCACATTATAGGCCAGATATGCCAAGCCATGATTTATCTGAAAGGGTTTTTTCTCTCTTTAATGGAACCTCTGTATATTTACCTACTTTCAGGACCTGGGCTTTTCCTTCTGATTGTTTGAATGATACCTAAATGAATATACTTCAGGGGTATGAAAGAGAAACAAAACCCACTGTAAGCAAGCAGCACCCGGCCAATGCACGGCCTTCCTGAAACCCAGATACGTCCCATGTGCTCTGACAAGTCCCGGCTGAGCTCCTTGGCTCCGCTAATGGAAGGCAGACAAAACATTTTCATTTCTTGATAGCATCTGTTTGCAGCACGGTTTAGACTCAAATGGATATGAGTGAGAGAGCGAGAGAGAGCGGGAGGGAGCGAGAGAACGAGAGAGTGAGAGAGGGAGCGAAAGAGCGAGAGAGTGAGAGAGTGAGAGAGAGAGCGGGAGGGAGCGAGAGAGTGAGAGAGGGAGCGAAAGAGCGAGAGAGTGAGAGAGAGAGCGAGAGAGAGAGAGAGAGAGAGGGAGCGAAAGAGCGAGAGAGTGAGAGAGAGAGCGAGAGAGAGAGAGAGAGAGAGAGAGAGAGAGAGAGAGAGAGAGAGAGAGAGAGAGAGAGAGAGAGAGAGAGAGAGAGAGAGAGAGAGAGAGAGAGAGAGAGAGAGAGGGGGACAGGGTGAGAGAGAGAGAGGGGGACAGGGTGAGAGAGAGAGAGAGAGAGAGAGTGAGAGAGGGAGGGAGAGAGAGGGAGACACGGTGATAGAGCGGGCAAGAGAGGGAGGGAGAGAGAGAGAGAGAGAGGGGGAGAGAGAAGGGGGAATTACCAACAGACAGACAGGCGGCCATTTTTGGCGGGTGTGAGATGGTGACAAGTGCTAATGAATGTAAACATGGCAGCACTAAAAGACAGTGTGAGGAAACGAAGCCTCCAGAGAGGAGCACAGAGGGTAATTTAATCCATTTTTCAAACGCCCCTCGCTGCTGGACGGCCTTATCCTCTCCATCACGGGACACGCGGCTGTGTGAAAACACGCTAAGGGATGAGTCGGGTCAAATAGAGAGAGAGAGAGAGAGAGAGAGAGAGAGAGAGAGAGAGAGAGAGAGAGAGAGAGAGAGAGAGAGAGAGAGAGAGAGAGAGAGAGAGAGAGAGAGAGAGAGAGAGAGAGAGAGAGAGAGAGAGAGAGAGAGAGAGAGAGAGAGAGAGAGAGAGAGAGAGGGAGAAAGCCACAGGCACAAAGCAGCCAAGAGAGGGCTGGAGGAGAAAAGAGAGGAAAGACCTAGTGAGAACATGAAAGAGGAGATTTTCTGTTTTAAGGAAGGACAACCATTTAGTAGAAGCAGAAACAATAGCCAAACTTCTGTGTTTCCTTGTGTCACTGATAAAGACGCGTGTGTTTGTGATCGATGAAGGCAGTGGGGAGCTGATTAAATTCCCCCTGGTTTAAAGATGAAAAGGCTGATATGATGGCAATAATAGGCTTTCCTCAGTTCCCCGAATTTAAGCTTTATTGTGTTTGGATTAATTTAATGAATAATTTATTTTAATTAGTTATCCTTCTTCTCCTTCTTGTTTTGTTTGTTTGTTTGTTGATTTTTTGGTATTTAGTTTGATTTATCTCCTTGCCTTCCATCATTATAATACCTAAAAGCTAGCGCGAGAATGTTAGGAATAAGCAGGTTAAATATGAAAAGCCTGATTTTAGCGACTGCCATTGGCCAATGAGGAAGAGTACTGAACCAGGAAGCCCCGCCCCCACCGACCCTTCACTCCCTCTGTGGATATTTATTGGTTTGGGCCACACACGCAGCATCTGGGCTAGCCTTGGACAGCTAATCTCAAGAGCCACGTCAGCCCCAGTCATCTCCCCATCAGCAGACGTGAGGATGCTCCACAAGGCCGTTCTGACTGACTCACCGACGGGCTGGCTTAGAGCAGCCCAGTAGGGAGTCCTCTAGTTTTTTGTTTTGCCTAATCCTCAACCCCCCCCCCCCCACCCCCCACGCCCCCCGCTTCCTCATTCTCCAAGCTAACAAAAGCTTTTGACGTCAGATTCAACATTAAGCATTTTTGACATCAGCCGTTTCTTTTTACGGCGGATTTATCAGTCCACAATTCTGTCATCTGAAGTGTTTGTTATCATGCCCTATAATCAGTGATTCAACATCAACAACGTCATGCAAACCGATCCCCACTCTATGCAGAGTTTGTAGTTGGGGCACAAAGAACGCTTTGCCGTGAATGTGCTACTCTACACCAGACGTGTTAACAGAGCCTTCCGCTGCATCAATCATCAAGAGCCGTGCATGTGTGTTTGTGTGTGTGTGTGTGTGTGTGTTTCTCCAGCCTGTGGTGGTGGTGTGCGGGTCATTCCTCATGTCCCCCCCCCCCCTGGTAAACACAATATACAGACTCTGGTACGAGACGGGGACCACCAGGAAAGAGAGGGGGACAGGGTCCATGGTGTTCCCTTAGCACTTTAAAAGTTGATCCAAAATAAACATCTGAAGAGTGATCAATATCTTTATATGGGTGGGCCCGTACACACACACACACAGGCACGCACACACTGACGCACGCACGCAACCAAACACACAATTGAGCCACTATGTACGAAGAGCAGTGTGCAGATCCATGTGAATCTGATTCTGAAAGGACGTGAACAGATGGATAGTGGCCTAGTTGGATGGGTTTTGTAGCTTCTTCCCTTTTTCTACTGGCAAACCGTCCGCACTAATCACTGTTGTTGACTGTAGTTGCAACTCAATCAGCAGCCCACAAAAAGCAGTCGAGGAATTCCACTGCACAACTACAGAAGCAAAACAATAGCGGCATATAAACCATCCGTCGGATTATCCTTGTTTAGGGGTAATGTCATTTTACCTTAAAGCCTTAAATGGCGAGTGTCCAGCGTGAACGTCCTCCCCTGTAGTTGAATATATTTGTCATGTGTTTGAACAGGAGAGGTAAAAAAGTCATTTTTACCTAGTAATCGCTCATCTCATGTCTTGACATTGTTTTGACAGAGTAAATTCTCGGTTTGTGTTTACATGAGCTATACGCGCTGGTACAAGCCCTGGAGAAAGGTAGACACATATCAGTAGACTGCAGACCACAGACCACAAACTGACATGCATCGTGCTTCATGAATAATGCGAGGAAGAGGCTATGTCGAATGAAATCATTTCAGACGGATGGGAACCTTTTAGGTAAGTGTCAGGCTGGGCTCACATGTGTTGCTTTTGACCCTTGACCCTTGTTTTGTTGAAACACCCCAGATGGGATGCCAGAACTCATTATGAGATATTGTTGAGTTTGTTTGTAACAGTGGTGTCAAAAAAGGGTGGAGTGAGGAGTGTAAAAAAATAAATTAGCTGAAATCATCAAATCTCCCCAAAGACTGCCAATGATCATTTATTGTTTGTACATTACGGCTTTCATCTTCATCATTGTTAGTCGTCTGCAACAGCATGTTCCACGCATTTTTTTACGCATAGCCAATTATAATCACCCTAGCACGGCGACACCAATAGGTGCAGATTTTGAAGTTGCCAAAATGCTGACAAGAAAATAATCAGGAATGCGAGCACTAATATTTGCTCTACCCCTTCCCATGTTTTATTCATGAGACATCTGGGCCACATTGAATTAGCCCCCCAGCCTCAGAACCCAAACCAGAACCGCTCAATGAAACGAGACCAAATTGACAGACAAATCTACCCTGATTCTATTTATTTATTACTCCACCCTCGCCTTAACCCCCACCACCACCACCACAAACACCACAAGACAACCTTTTTGCTTCCTTGCTGATTTGAAATATTAATACGGGATAGCCTTGCGAGATGCGGAAAAAAGCTGCCACAAAAGAATACAACTGTGGACCGCTACGTCCACACACACAAACACACACACACACACACACACACACACACACACACACACACACACACACACACACACACACACACACACACACACACACACACACACACACACACACACACACACACACACACACACCCCTCGCCCCTCTACACCCCCAGAAGCAAGGCCACAGCTTGACAAGGCAAACAAGGAGCGGTGAATAAATGATGAGGGTAGTAGTAGTGTTGCGGCCCAGGGAAGGGGCCAGGGAGCGCAGCTGACACAGAGTAAACCTGCAGCTCACCCAGGCTGCGGCACACAGGCTGCAACCTCACGAGGGTCTTTAGAGGAAACCGAAACACCAACAGAGCTGAAGGAAAGAAATACAGAAAATACAAAATAAAAAGAGTTGCTGTCCATCGGCATGCCGGCGTGTCCAAGAGTGTTGCTGATGGACCATAACAAACTGAGAGAGAGAGAGAGAGAGAGAGAGAGAGAGAGAGAGAGAGAGAGAGAGAGAGAGAGAGAGAGAGAGAGAGAGACTGAGACTGCCATTTTCTCCTCTGTATCAATGTAGAGAGAGGGCGAACAACAATGCTTTAGCCACTCTCTATCGCTCATACCACCACCTCCACCACCTCCACCTCTAACTCCCCTACCAACACCCGACTTTTTCGGGAAATAGGGTTTGGTGTGTGTGTGCTTATTTGTGTGCTAGTGTGTGTGCCGGTGTGTGTGCTTGTGTGTGTGCTTGCTGCCCACAAAGCAGAGAGGCTTAACCTGAGGTTGTGGTTTTTCCTGCCTCACGGGATGCGCAGTGTATAGGAGCACACAGAGGGCAGATTGGCAGTGGCCACAGTGCAGAAAGACACTGAGACATGTGTGTGTATGTATGGTCAGCCGCTGTATCTTTTCTGGTCTGTGGATCATGGTTCTATCTAGTGGTGTGTCCACACACATGCGCACGCACAAACACACACACACACAAACACATATGCACATTTGTTTGTGTGCGTGCGTGCGTGCGTGCGTGCGTGCGTGCGTGCGTGCGTGTGTGTGTGTGTGTGTGTGTGCAACAGCATCTCATGTTTTTTTTTTAGACAAAATATAAATAAGCTCTTCAGAAGTACCACCAATAGCAGGTCCAGTTAAAGAAAATACTATTAAACTGGAGCCGAAACATCCAATTTGGTAGCCTTTCACCAGTTTGTGGGCTTAATAGCCTAATGTCAACACAATTTTGTTCTTTTTAACAATGAGGCAAATTGAGTGTCCTGTAAACTTCCCCAACTTATTTGTAAAGGATTTATCTTTGAATATACCATCGGCATGTCAGAAGATTAAACCTTTCCCTAAGCCGCTGAAATAGGCTCTTTGTTGACCGTGTTTGTCATTAAATTCCATTTGCCCTTTGCATCGTTTCAGCGTTCCTCGCTCGGAACAAAGAATATTTCTCAACCATAAAAACAACCAAAGAACTATACGAATCAAGCCCTTGCAGTGCTCGCCAAGAGTCCAGCGTTGGAACAGCTAATTAAATGAACCTCAAGGGGGAGAGAGGTGTGTAAGCTGAGCTGGGGCGCTGGCTGTACACATCCCATGATTTGTGCATCGACTTATTCAAATGGAAGAGAGGGGGGAAGGGGGGGGGGGGGGGGGGGGGGGTACTACTCTGGTATGGGACTGAGAGGAGACAAAAGATGGAGAAAGCAGGAACGTAGTAGATACAGGGGATGGGTTTGGGGTGGCGGGGTGGGAGGGTGGGAGGGCTATGGGGTTGCTGACAGGAAATTAGGCCTATTGGGAGGAAATGCACTTCCTCTCTGGCCCTTGAGTGATGGCCCCAACACTTTTCAAGGTGAGGCTTTTATACTGAGCATCCTGGGTCTCCCCATTGAGAGGGGACTAAGTGAAAGGTTCAAATGCCCCAAGAAAGAGAATATTTCCATGTAGGTTCCGCAGAAGGATGGATTATTATGGTATAGAGGTAGGGGGGGTGTATGAGGAGGATGTTTGTGGTGAGGGCTTGAATGCTGTAGTTCCTAATTACTTTTCTCGGCAGTCTAAACCACAACCTGTGTCCGGACGAAACCTTAGTCCCTTGAGCTCACAAATGGCCAAATAAGATAAGCCTTAGTATTGGTAATGTATATTGTTACCATGTATATTTTGTAATACACTTTCTCATTCTCTCTCTCTGATATGCAGCCACTTTCCCTCTCTATCTCTTTATCTTCTTTCTCTGTCTCCATCTGTCACGCACGCACACACACACACACACACACACACACACACACACACACACACACACACACACACACACACACACACACACACACACACACACACACACACACACACACACACTCCCCATGCATGGGTGCCGCCAGCTTACAACGGTACGTGGGATGTTGACACCACAATACAGTTGTACGTGGCAGCGACCCAGACCAGGAAAAGGTAAACAAACAGCAGAAGGTCGGGGGTTCACAGCCCAGAGGGGTTCTAATCCTGGGGATGGGCCTCCGAAAGAATCTGCTGCCGCAGTGGGTTGCCAAGAAATCCTGCAGGGGGCTGCCTCTGTCAGCCCAGCTCTAGGCTGGGAGAAGGAGAGAACACCATATTAATGTTTCTGCAACACAGGGGCATTTCTTTGACCCTTTAAAAAAAATAATGACGAATGATTCAAGGTGACATCCAGAAGTACTACACTACTGCTACTCACATTCAGATTCTTATCACAGACTCGATTTTGCTTGTGCGTTTGTTCAAAAGCATTCATCAATGCTATTATCTATATACCCAATACCACCGTATTGGTTTTCCAAAGACCACCATGCACCGCTGTTCAATCACTAACCTAATTTAATGGAATGATTTCCTTAATCCATTAGCCGGCTCTGACTCTGTCCTTTTCTGTCTGTGGATGCATTGTGGCCCAGTGAGCTGAATGAGACAGCAGGCTTGATCTTCCTGAGGTGGAATAAATAGAAACTTTGCTCTCACATCTTCCCCAAAGTCACACTGCACTGAAAGGACATCTCGTGTGTTCTGCTTGTCTCCTGATGTCAGACACACAGAGTTGTGCTACCCTGCAAGGATTCTGCAGCTGGCAAGATTCAGAGAGAGTTTAGAGCAAAGACGTGAACAAAACCAAGAACATAGAAGACACTCTCACTAAATAAAAAAGGGTGCTAATTGAGATAGGATTACAAAATAGAAAGAAATACTGCATTAACTTTAAGCCGATAAAGCGCAAAGCGACCACTGACATTATTCAATTACATATGGCAGATCTATTCAGAGGCCTGTCAATCTCTAATGAAATTGTTACTTTATTTTGACTTGAGGCACGTCAGCTTGAGACGACCTGCCAAACCCCATTTGTATCGAGTAGCTCAATCCAGGCACCGTATGTAAGAACCCCCAACGCCAAGAAAGAAGAAGGAGCATAAAGGGGGGAAAAAAAGTAAGAAAGAAAGAAAGGAAGAAACTAAATTCTGGGGCGAAGGAGTGTCCGCATTGTAGGTCTTAAAAAGAGAACAACAACAAGTCATGTTTCCCTGTGTTCGGTTACAACAATTACGCCATTGTGGCGATTTCCCGCAGCGCTGCTCATATTTCCGACCGGACTGACAGCCTACTGATGGAGAGCGCCTTCCCTGGGGAGTCTATGCTAGGCAGCCATTTTCAATGTGTCTGATCCAGCTCCACTATCCCGGGGAGAATGTAATTGGCAGTCTCTACCCCCTCATTGAGTTATTACACCCCCCCTTCCCTCGCTCTCGCTCGCTCTCTCTCTCTCTCTCTCTCTCTCTCTCTCTCTCTCTCTCTCTCTCTCTCTCTCTCTCTCTCTCTCTCTCTCTCTCCATTTCTCTCTCGCTCTCTTTCACTCTCTCGGCTATATCCCTCTGGGATGGCTTCCCACTGTAGTGGGAGTGACAGAGTCCTGCACACACGCCTGGTAGAGCACTCAGGACCTGCAGTAAAGTCATATTTTGTTGTAAGACTACAGCTCTCTCTTTCACATTCTCTGTCTCCCATGTTGGGCCATCATACTGTATCAAGACATCATCTTTTCTTTTTGTTACTGACGCCTTAAGTCCAATAATTATTTCAATATAATAGATGGTTGGTGTTTCAAAGTGAAAAATTACACCATCCATTTTGCTTTTGATTCCTAAAAGTCAAACAATTATTTAAACAAAAATAGATAGTTTGGGGAACATATGGAAGCGGGGAAGAAAAACAATGTTGCGCTAATACATTAGCAAATTAAGCTAGGCTCCTATAGCTCTTCAAAGATATCACCATGGAAATGTGCAAAGCAGGGTTACATTTCCCTTGTTGCTTTCAAATTGCCATATATTTTTGTGTGTGTCTTTTTTTTGTGTGTGTGTCTTTTTTTTGTGTGTGTGTTTGTATGTGTTTGTGTGTGTGTGCAAAAGTGTTTTTATTTGTTTCAATATGCCCGAGGATAGAAAGGGAACTTTTCCCCCACTTTATTCAAGATATCCAAAGTCGCAAAATAAACACAGGTTCAATGGCTGCCGGTGTCAGTGCTAAATAAACACAGACGTGCACATAATTAAAGTCGTCGCCATCTTGGTGAGCGAGAGCAACAAGGCAAAAGGGCCAGGCATAACATCCCCTACGTACTTTCTCAAGGGAATAATTTGAGACAAAAACAACGCTTTCATGATGAAGGCTTCCGTATCCAGGGCGATTTCCATATTGTTGACTCATACCTGGAGAATCGAGTCTGGCTCGCTCAGGAATGCCACTTAAATCAAATACACAAAAAGCCCTCTGCAACGTAATTGGAACTGAGAAATGCAGATGAAATTACCATCATGGTGCACCTAGCGAGAGGAGAAAGACTCTGTGATGCAGATTTTCCATCAGTCTTTGCGATTACTGCCATGCTTTTTCCTGGGACTGTGAATTGAATTTAACCCAATCTCCAACTGCTCTAATTACAAATGACACACACACCCACACCGCACACACACACACACACACACACACACACACACACACACACACACACACACACACACACACACACACACACACACACACACACACACACACACACACAAACAAACCCACACACAAAAAGCAACCTTGTTTTTGTTTTCTGTATATTGTAACGTACCACTTTGCTTGCGCTTTTTACTCAAACGTTGCATTTGTAGCGTGCAGTAATTCTGTCCATTCTGTCTTGGCAATTCCTTCGCAAGGTCCAATCGCATAAAAGACTTGTATTACCAAAATAACCAGACTTCCAAAATTATTTAGATAATAAAACTTCTGACAAAAAAATAATAATATTGGAGACACAGACATAGCGTACAGGTAAAAAGAACACAGATAATCTTTTAGGTTTCTCCTCACAACCCAAAAAAACGAAGCGTTTCCACATCACGGCTAAAAGATTTGTCATGCGATGTAGTGCTTAAACCTTATCCCTCAAACCTCAAAAGGCCTGCCAGGGAGAAGAGAAAATAAAAATAAAAGACTGATTATTTGAGTCATAGCGGGACATGACGGTAAAAGAGCAAAAAAAGGTGAGGGAACTTGATACCTAGAGGGTGGGGGCTGGAGAGAGGAAGTGAACCGTTCCACTGGGGGAGCTGACTCCATCCATGCACCTCGCACGCCCAGTTTATGTTGAGCCTGGGAAGCGGGCCAGTGGGCCCCACCTCGCCTGACGCTGTGTTTGAGAGCACGGGGGGAGAGGAGCATTACAGAGCCACCCACCTGCCAATTCCCTGCCATCCCCACAGCAGGGTCCCCCAATTCTGGTGAGGCTCTCCCAGCACACAATCCTGTCCTTGTTTCACTCTGTGTCCGGCTCACTTCGTGCCTTTCAAGTCTTGCACTAAATGACGACAAAAAAATACATAAAATCGTAAAAAAATATATATATAATGAAACAGAAAGCCATGGCAGGGCTGTGAAAGCCCTTAAAGTGGCAATCCTGTAGATCATATGTCATTGCGTTTTCAAGCCGCAGGAAACCCAGAGTACCCTTCAAATGGAAACACGAAAGGAGAGGAGGCCTGTTCCTGCTAGCTTTAATGTATTTCCGTCAGATGGGCTGTTGAGCTTCACTAAACAGAACCTGTACAAACCTCCAAAATATACTAAAATTAAATCACCAGCTGTTTATTGTTTTTGGTTCTTTGTCCGTCACTTCCACTTACATTGCATAATTTCCTTGTTGGAAATTCTATTTGTATATTTGCCACGCCTTTGATCTGCTATGTCTCAATAATAAAAAATATATATATATTTGCCAGGAATGGCCGGATCATTCAAAATTTTTCTATGATGTGGTTCTGGTAAACGTACAGGAATGCTCATTATTTTTCAAAGGGACCAGAAACAAATGATTCCACCAATTTTGGACTTCAGCTCCCAAGTAACATTTTGTATCCTGGGTAGTATAAGGCTGGATGTAGCCAGCACAGTTAGGCCACTCCGGACTGTTGATTTATGGTATTGCAAAGCATTTATTATTTATTATTGGTTTAAAATGAGTACAGGCACACAACCTACTAAGTAACAAAATAAATCCCTTTTAAGGAATGCTGACTTTCCTTTATATGCTTTTTAATACAGCCTATAATTTAATTCAGGTTAATAATGTAAGTCATTATAATGTAAATAGGATTCTATGGGAGAATCAATGCACTTCACCTGAGAGTTGGACCCTACCAGCAGGTGGAGCTGTTCACTTTCCCTCGCTAGGCCTACCAACGATGTCGATTCTGGTTCCTCGTGTTCAAGCCAGTCGGTTCAGAGCTCTGCGCCACTACAGGTAAAGGACGTGTGTAATGTATCCAAAGTTTAAACCCAGCTGCGGTATACCAACCAATATACAAAAATACAAGTCCCTGAGAATAACAAATATCTATTTATTTTGGTGTGATGGCGTATGACTATACCAGCCGACATGTCGGTAGCCTCCTAAACAGGACTCAGGAGCAGAGAATAAATTGATTAAAAAAATGACGAGAAAACGATGGTTGTTCACTTGCAGGTATAACAAAGGTTTTAATCAGGAGGAAATTACTCGACGAAAAACGGCACAATGTCATAACGCTCGCAGGCTCATAGTTTACCAGCAGCCAGTTTGTGAAAGGCAATCTTTAGCTAGGCTAATTGAAATAAATCGTTGTTTTATTATTTATTATGAATTGTTTTAAAGAAAGCACTGATATTGCATATTTATGTTTGAAAATCAAGCATTATGGACTAAATGTCTTTACACAGAATAATGTAATGTGCATTTATTTTATCTCAAGCATAATAAATGCTTAAACCATGACCAGGTATTATTGTATTATTAAATCCAGGCAGGATCAGAGCTGACATTTGTCAGCAATGCAGACAGTGAGAATGAACCAGGTGGACCCAGCTCTCAAGGAACATAGCACCCCCAGCCCCATGTACTGTAGTTCTAATGTAGTGCAACATTGAGATTCATGTTCTCTTTGTAGATTGCTGTTTGTACTACTAGAAATAATGTGAGCAATTACGTATCTTACTTTATTGGTTTTATTAAGTGTCTTGCTATGGTTCCGGCGAGAAGAGTAAACGTTGCCTTGCTATAGAAAAAAAGTGACGTCAATTTTACCAAGATTACACACGACGTGATGAAGGCCTGTTGTACAGCCTACATGCTAGCCTCTCTGTTTCATCTTCAGAAAGGTGCAGCATCCAGCTGATGGCTATACCGCCTCTGTCCTTTATGAGAATAAAGGCGACAGCATCAAAAGGTTGCTTGTATATTGAACTCTAATGGTTTTGCTAATACGGGCCACTGCTTAGTAGGGATTCAACGATGTAATACGTGTGTCCTATACAGTCTGAAATACACAGTGCTGGTACTGGTGGTGAGATAAAAAAAACAACAAGTGTACCTTCAGTCCAGAATGAACTAAGCCAGCACTTTGACCAAGCACCCTCCCCCCCCCCCCACCCCAACCCCAGTAGTACAACATGTGTCTCTAATCCTTCCACCCTTGCACAAGGAGCTTAGTCGGCGTGTGTGATACAAATGAAAGTTTCACCCCGTGAAACGATGGCGAAAGAGAGCGAAAAAGAACAAACCCTGTATCTGTTCATCCATCTGCTGTATCCCTCCTCTGTACTCGCACACCCCAGGACTCCCTCTCCTCTCGCGTCAGGACCGCAAGACAATCCAACCACGAGGCAGCAGGTCACATTTCATCATCAGCTGCCATGTTGCCCCCACACACCTGTCTGCCCTAGCGTGGAGACGCCCTGGTGACAGCAGCAGGTAAAAAAAGAACATTCTGTACAATATATATGTGAATATATATTTCATTCCATTTCTTTTTTTTAATTGCAGTCTTTTTATGCAAGGGAGCCATGCATGTTGTAGCCCTATCTGAAGGGGGATGGAGAGGGAATGAGAGAGAGGGAGCAGAGAGGGGGGAGAGAGAGTAGAGAGGGACGGAGGGAGAGGGAGCAGAGAGGGTCGGAGAGAGAGGGAGCAGAGAGGGACGGAGAGAGAGGGGGGAGAGAGAGTAGGGAGGGACGGAGAGAGAGGGAGCAGAGAGGGAGGGAGAGAGAGGAGAGAGAGAGAGAGAGAGAGAGAGAGAGAGAGAGAGAGAGAGAGACAGAGACAGAGACAGAGACAGAGACACAGAGAGAGAGAGAGAGAGAGAGAGAGAGAGAGAGAGAGAGAGAGAGAGAGAGACAGAGACAGAGACACAGAGAGAGAGAGAGAGAGAGCGAGAGAGAGAGCGCAGAGATGGACGTAGAGAGGGAGAGAGGGAGGGAGAGAGTAGAGAGTGAGGGAGAGAGAGGGAGCATATAGGGAGAGAGAGGGACGGAGAGAGGGAGGGAGAGAGTAGAAAGGGAGGGAGAGAGCAGAGAGGGAGGGGGAGAGTAGAGAGGGAGGGAGGGATGGAGAGAGAGTAGAGAGGGTGGGGGAGAGTAGATAGGGAGGGAGAGAGGGTGGGATATATATCTATATGACAGCACAGTACTATAAGTATAAGTATGATAGTACTATCAATTGCCTTTTGCTAAATTTGGTATACAGTAAAATGGCCAATCTCATTTACTATTTGCTGTTTTATGCCATGTTCAAATCTTTTTTGTGGATCAAAGGTAAAACTCACTTTCTACGCAGCAAACCCCAAACTATATCTCTATTTCTCTGTGTTCCTAAGAGTCTAGAGGCGATTCTCTGAGTAAATATGAAATCGTTCAGATCTGCAGGACAGATACGGGTGTCTATGGTTCCCCCTGGGTTAGGGTTAGCAAAAATTGAGTTTTATTGTCTTGCATCACATTCATTTAGATTATCATGATTGGTCACAACTTTATCTGCGGTTTTAAACTGACAACCTCATTCTCAGAGAGACGAATGCTTGTTTGCTTGATATCTTTGTCTTTTCTTATTACTCCAGCTTAATCTTTTTGAAGAAGCCTATTACCACATCTCATGAATTTTGAGTCACAGAAGTGATGCTAATTGACTGGTCAGTCTGATGCCAGACACCTAAGATCATTCCTTCCTTTAACCAAATTAATTCAATGAAACGATTAATCTGTCCTTGAATTCTGAACCTGAAATACTGCATCCCCCTTTGCATTTTTTTTTGTTTCAAGATACTACTCTGTACCATTTCCCTCACATGCTTGCTTATCTTAAGCCTTTCAATTATTCAGCTCCCAATCAATACTCAACACATTCCCACGAGGGAAAGTATGGGGGTGAGGGCAGAACTTCGTTCTCGATTCTGGATTATGGATTTGTACAAATTTATGCCTGGTCACTCAACCAAAGAATCTGTGGAAAACACACAGCAAAATACGGCTAAGTGGTGAAAGCTGCCAAGCTTTGGGATTTCTCTCCGTTTTTGGTCCTCCTGCCCATTTTCAAATCCTTTTTTCTGTGACGGCTCGTTTCTCATTAGTCTGCTGTCTGTTCCTGGCGAACTCCGCAAAGCTAACGAGAGGAGGCCCAATTACCTCCAACTTTTAGAAACCAGGCAGTATTTAGAGCTCACCCTGCACAGGTCACACTTCAGTGACAAATCTAAGAGGAGAGAGAAGGCTTGGGGAAGAGAGAGGGAAGGAAGAGGTAAATGAGTTTCCTTAACAAACTGGTAAAATGTTCCTTTGTGTGACTCATTTTAATGAAGAAACTATTTCGAAGAGCTTTACTTTTAATTGCCAGTTGTTGATTGGCTCCCCCTAGTGTTTGCTGTTATCATTGACAGTTGTGGCAGAAATAGATATACAACCACAGATATTTGAGTATAACAAGTATTTTATATGATTGCCAAAAACATTGTCTTCATTTAAGCGTAGTGAAAATAGTTCACCTCTAAAAATATGTACTTTATAGGAGCGGGTCACCAACAGTAGCACATTCCAGACATTTGCAGTTGAATACTGTGTGTGTGTGTGTGTGTGTGTGTGTGTGTGTGTGTGTGTGTGTGTGTGTGTGTGTGTGTGTGTGTGTGTGTGTGTGTGCTGCCGACTTGGCGTGTGTGTGTTTTGGGGTGTGTTTTGGGGTGAGTCCCTTTTCATACACATACACGCAAAGGGGTGTGTGTGTGTGTGTGTGTGTGTGTGTGTGCGCGAGTGCGACGACAAGTGTGTGTGAGATACATGGTATGACTAAATTACTGGAAGTTCAGCTGAGAAGGTCCCTCTGCGATGGCGTGTGTGTGCGCCTCACGCACAACGACTGAAGAACTCCGCTCCGGCTAGAGCCAAACCCAGAATTACAGATGATGGCAAAGCCTAGCAGCCCTTAGCGCAGGCCCACATTACATTTGGCAGGCTAGGGGGAGGTAGCCCGGCCCTTGTTTACAGATAGCTCCTGTATGCTCTTGTGGGAGTTGTCATATGTAACCATTGCGTAAACAATGGCCCTGATGTAGTCTTGCTAGCCCTGTCTGTTTTGCCTCCACCTCCCTCTCTCACTGAAAAGAGCCAACAATTTAATGTTTTCGTTTTTAAAAATTGGAACAGGAAGGCTCTCAGAAACGGCAATCTGCTGTAGTCCGTCAAGGATGGGCTTGTGTGGAGCCGGGTGTGTGTTTGTTGTTGATGGTTCTGGTTCGGTTCGGTCTTTGGTTCGGTTTCATTGAAGACTTTGTTTGACATTAGCGAAAGCAGTTGGTTATGAGACAAATTGGGAGTGACTCGCAATTTTGTTTCTAAAGCTGACGGATATTGCGTTGCCGCATTACTGCTGCATTTTGAAATGCAAACAAGAATGAAAAATCTGCAGATGAACCTGATATAGTCAATGACATGTGCTCAAATCACTCCCCAGTAGCGTCACGTCACGACCCCCCCCCCCCCCCCCCCTTCTCATTCACTATGACCCAGTAACTCTTTTTTCTGTTTCCATGTTTTTTTGTTCCAGGCAAAATACCTAAAAGCAAGATCATAGAACAAAGATTAAAGGAAAATCCCCAAATGAAAAATAATAAGAGAGAATTTAAAATAGAGCAGTTCAAAATATGCAGCAGGGAAATCCTATACCCAAGAGAGGGTCAGACATGTAATTTAAAAAAAAAGAGAGAGAGACTCAAATGACATGTAGGGAGTTAATTATAGAGCCTGCATAGAGAGAGAGAGAGAGAGAGAGAGAGAGAGAGAGAGAGAGAGAGAGAGAGAGAGAGAGAGAGAGAGAGAGAGAGAGAGAGAGAGAGAGAGAGAGAGAGAGAGAGAGAGAGAGAGAGAGAGAGAGAGAGAGAGAGAACTGAAATATTAAAATACCACCTAGGCCTGTCAAAAGTGTTCTTCTTTGGCCAGTGGGAATCTGGCCTTGGATTTTAAAAACAGAACGGCCTGGAGGGGCCACCACACTTACCAATAGGCCTTACGGGAAACTAAATATAAAATATTGTGCACTTCATCCCGAGTGCACATACACTTTAACTTGTTCACAGTTCATTGTTGTTTTCATTCTCTCCTCTGAGCCAGTTCAAGGAAGATGGCTTTCGGCCCACGGTGTTGGTGTACATTCACGTTTATCAGAACCAGCGGCCGCCTTACACAAAGGTTACGCTGAACTGCACACATCAGCAGAATGATGATTGGCACAGATTACCAAGACAACGTACCGGTCCGTACATCAAGGCCATACATCGAGGTGCACCTCCATGTTAGCGTCATGTGGTCCATTATAGAGTCCCATAAGCAACTAAGACCTGGTAAGAGCAAATAAACACATAATCAAGTCATCGCGAAGGCCAGTTGCGACAGGCGCCCCCCCCCCCCCACCCCCACCCCTGTCATGGAAGATTTAATCCGACATCTATCTTCCCCGAGATCTGTGTGTGTGCGTGTGTGTCTAAGTGTGTGTGTGTGTGTGTGTGTGTCTTTTGAAGGTGTCACATCAAAGCACGCGGCGTTGCGTTTGAGTCGCGCTTCATACCGCCCCTCCGCGTCGCATGAGTGCATGGAGTGTCACATTACCCGGCGTCTGATGGATAGCATCCTCCTCTCCCCGGCCTCCTGGTCCATTATGACGTGGTGTGCCCGGGGGTTTGATTGATTGTGGTGGGCCCTCAAAGTGGATGTGATGGATGGCTCCAGCCACTCAGCTGCGGTCTGCAGCGGGCTGCTGGTCTCTCTTCACCTCTTCTGTCGCTCTGTTTTTTGTTCCTCCTTGTCGTCGGTGTTGTTGTAGTTGTCGGCCGTATTGCGACAAACCCGTCTGTACTTTTATTTTTTTTCTTCTGTCTTTCTTTCCCTCTTTCTTTGCTGGCATGACCCTTGGTGACATGTGTACGGCCACCAAAACAAAGGCGTACAAGAGTGTGTGGATAAAGGTTTTTTTGCATAGCGTTACAGATCATTCCCCCTGCCTCTGCTCTTTTTCCTTGGCACCGCGGACAGCTTTTGTACTTTCTTTATTTTCATCCTCCGAGACAGATCTGGCAAAGAAATAGATCCCCTACAAAAGCACAGCTGGTATTAAATGAACATCTAAGGATATTTTGATTTGCACCGTGTTACACAAATTAACATTGTGCGTGAGGATTATATAAATTGCCCAAACTTTTTAGGAATAATTTTTTGGTCTGAGCATTTCTCCATCGCTTACACCACCATTTGTCCTTGCCTATTTTACTTTATTTATTTATTTTCCCCCCAAACCCTCGATCCTTTATGGCTATTGGTTTGATGCATAGCCCCGGGCTGTCCGCTGCCCTTGCATGCTCGCTAAATAATGACTTTCACAACATAACACAATTCACGTAGCGCTGCCTTTTAAATCAATTAGCCATGTTTGGATGCCCCGGTGTAGGCTACACCTTTCAATCATGCGTATTATTACAAAAAAAGGAACCCCGACAACACCAGAAGAAAGGACTGCTTTCTGGAAAAAAAGAGCAAAACAAAGAGAGGCAGCGTCACAGGACAAAACGGTTTAACTAGCCGTACCACCAATATTATGTTTCCCTCGTGCGAGAACAAAAGAGACAGCCGTTTCACGTGTGCACGACTCCCACGCATAACGGTTCATGTCCTGCTCTTGTCGTTAGTCAGGCCAGACCGAGGTGCATTCAATCACAATGCTCAGTGTTTCTGGCCCTCCACTTACCCCTCCGCCAGAGACTAATGTATGCATGTGTGCAGCCAGCGGGCTAGACAGGCCGTGTGTGTGTGTGTGTGTGTGTGTGTGTGTGTGTGTGTGTGTGTGTGTGTGTGTGTGTGTGTGTGTGTGTGTGTGTGTGTGTGTGTGTGTGTGTGTGTGTGTGTGTGTCTCTGTTTGTGTGTGACTGTGTGTGTCTGATACATGCTCTTCCCCAAATGGCACTTATCTTAATTTTATACGAGTGGCTGGAGCATAGGAGAATAGATGAAAAAAGAAAGATTTCACCCTTACTGTGTGTGTGTGTCACACATCTCTTTTGATCTTTGGGTTTTAAGACAACAGGATTTCTTACCGTCTATGAATACAACTCCCATGTTCTTCTGTGCGTAGATACAATGGAGAAACTTCACTGGATTTCACTTCTGTAGATACATTTGGTTAAGTGTCTGCGAACACTGGTGTTGACCCATACAGAAGACATTATCCTCTATTATCAAAACACACTAATTTGCTTTCATTTGATCATGCCTTGCATATATCTCCTTCTTCCTTGACTCAGTGACAAATGAATGAAACCGGTTAAACGAATGCATTTATTCAGTGTGACTAACCAACCACATCCCTCCGATTTATTGGCAAACAATAAAGAGAATGAGTCTTGTCTGCCACTTAGTGGCCAACATGAGACATTACTCCTTAAAATCCTCAAGTTGATGTATAATATGGTGAAGGTGAGCGTGTCTTATATAAAAAAGGAAATACATCTATCACTACAATTGTGTCACTTTTAATTCTTGTTTTATTCATAGAAATTGTGCTTCTACTCATAAACCACCACACTAATTGCTTAGGCCATCTATTCAGTCGTCTTCAAGAGTTCAACAAGCGGCAGGCATTGCATAATAAATTCTCATTCTCTAAATTTGCCAATTTATTTGTGAGCTATAATATACCTAGTCTATGTGAGTATCCAGATGCAGTGTTGGCGTGTGTTAGTCCGTCTGTCTGACTGTCTGTGTAAGTCTCTCTCTCTGTGTGTGTGTGTATATGTGTGTGCGTGTGTGTGTGCGTGCCAACCGTGTGCTTGTGGTCCACCACAAGCTCACGTTCTCAGGGACGTTGCTGTAACCTAAGAAGGCATGTTGCGCTGCACGGCGAGCTCAGATGGATGGCCCTGCTGGGAGGGGCTGGACTCATCCCTCCCTGGCAGGAGAGCTGACTTCCTGTAGGAAACACAGCTCAACTCACTGATACAGCAAGCAGACGCTCACACCCGCCTCCCCCCACACGTGTGTGTGTGTGTGTGTGTGTGTGTGTGTGTGTGTGTGTGTGTGTGTGTGTGTGTGTGTGTGTGTGTGTGTGTGTGTGTGTGTGTGTGTGTGTGTTTGTGTGCGGGTTTGCGTTTGTGTGAGAGTTCATTAATGTTTGTTTGTTGTTCAGGCTTATGCCTGCACATTTGTGTCTGTGTCTGAGGTTGTCTTTATGTGGTTTTGTGTGTGTGTGTGTGTGTCTGTGAACGAGTGAGTGAGTATCACTCATACCAAACATACATACATGTCAGCTATATAATCATCGTAAAGTTATAATGCATGCTTGCAGACAGGGAGATGTCTGGGTTGAGAGATGTATGGCTCTGGCCAAGGCAGACATTGGGGAAGACAACTTTATGTCCTCAATCATCGCCTTCTGGGCTCAGCTCTGTTGCGGTGAGTACATTTCACACAGCCTCACCAGCAGCAACAACAACTGTGCTAACTAGTTTGCTGACAACAGAGCATACTAATTGCAACTGCACAGCCAGACTGTAAACCGCCCAGACACACACACGCACGCACGCACGCACGCACGCACACACACACACACACACACACACACACACACACACACACACACAACACACACACACACACACACACACACACACACACACACACACACACACACACACACACACACACACAACCCTTTCACATAAAAAATGACAATTTTGTACCTCGCAACATAGCACAACGGCACAAGATAACAAATAAAGGCATCTGTCACACACCTGTGACTGTGCCAGACTGTGTATGTGTGAGTGTGAGTGTGAAAGCAGGGGGGGGCACTCTTGAGTGAACTATCTTGGCCTGCATGGTCCATTCATCATAAGTCGTTGACAGAGGTCTACATTTGGCCCCGGGCCCCGGGTTGTTCAGGCCTACACGGAGCTGTCCCAGTAAGAGTCCTCAGTGGCAACAGGGCTGAAAGGCCACGCGCCACCCGAGCCGTCCATCCTGGTTTTCACTTTGTAGTGAGCTGATAAGGCTCTCAGCGGACCACTGCTGTCATCCGCTGTGACCAAATACTAATCTTGAAAATAGTCCCAGAAGTTGTCCAGCGGTCGTATTGTTCTACACAAAAGTGTTTCTTCAGGGATTGATTCAGCAATAGTCCAGGTTAACTGCAGGAAGCGGTTCTGAGGAGAAGCTCCATTCTGAGCTTCATGGTGGCCCATTTCGGGCATTTAAACGTTTTTTGCGGTAGAAATGTAAGACGCAATCATCGCATTTTAACTCTAATTTGTTTAATTCATAACATGTTTTTTTTAGTACTGGTACTGGCGATATGGAATTAATGAGTTTCTGCTTTTTGACAATAAACGTGTCGTTTTCACATTTCTTCTCAGAGTTAAAAATACTTTTACTGTCATGCCCAGATATATCATTGACTTTGTAGACTGCATGACCACATAATAATTCACTGTTTGGTTCTGAAATTGTACTTTTGGTTGACACACCTGATTTTTTTGTGTTTTTTTGGACCGTATATTTGCTGGCGTTATAAATACCGGTAATACACACAGTTACACGGCTGTGAGCTATAATCTGCTGCAGGGCCAGGTGATCAAGGGCTTTTGCTACAGAGACTAGGCTGTCAAAGTAAACACCATAACCGTGGGCTTTGCTCCTATTCACTGTCTTCGCTGTGATTGAAGTAGCGATCCTGAACATTGTACATTATTGCGTTTTCGGCAAAGCCAGACAGTTCCCGTCGGAAACCTAATACCTAGTATTGACTATTCTTGAACTCATTCCTTCTTCTGAACAAATCCATTCCCTCTATGTTCAGCGCCCCGTTTGCTGGGGATGAATTTCAATCAGTAGACTTGAGAGAAGAACATGCTGTCCTTGGTAAATGTTGGAAACGTGCTGATTATATATGCATGCATTTTCTCTCTCTTTTTGCCACCTGTTGTGTGTCATTTATATTTGCATATTTGGCGGGAATTGCAGACACCCACCATAAGAGACATAATTTTCTAAATAAAGAACGGCATAAATAACAACAATTTGCGTCAAATGTCCGTACGTGAACCTTTTTAATATGGTAATCTTATCGACCGTCACGAATGTCAACCAATCATAGGTCCCTCGCTGTAAACACTTTCTCCTTGCGCCACAACCTCACTCTCCATGGTCTTCGACTAGTCTTGCTCACTCAATCTGTCCTTCTATCTCAATTCACCCTCTACCTTCACACTCACCACCTCTCTCTCTCTTTCTCTCGCCCCCTCTCTATCTATTGTTGTCTCTCTCTCTAGCCCCCTCTCACTCTCTTGCTGTCTCTCTCTCTCTCTCTCTCTCTCTCTCTCTCTCTCTCTCTCTCTCTCTCTCTCTCTCTCTCTCTCTCTCTCTCTCTCCCTCTCTCTCTCTCTCCAGCTCTCTAATTAGCCCTCAGCAGTGGGAGAGAGCGATGTGATTAGTGACATGCCGAGGCGGGCTCCCTCGCCCCCAAAATCAGGGGGGGCTGCCGTGACAGGCTGTCACTGTGCACGCATACAAAAAACACTTGTGCACTGCCTTACACACACACACACACACACACACACACACACACAACCACACGCACACACGCACACACACACACACACACACACACACACACACACACACACACACACACACACACACACACACACACACACACACACACACATACAGCAGAGTGCTAGGGTACCAAGTCTGCTCCTGCTTCTATTATGCTCCCCAACTGCCCTGTGCCACACATGCACAATGAAAACGCACAAACGCACCCACAAAATCACATACACAACACACATAAACAAAACTCACACAAAACCCCAACCACATTAACAAATACACACAGATACCCACACACAAACATTAACCAACTGAAAACACACACTGACACAAACACACACTCACACTTAAACATACACACAAGCACACACACACACACACACACACACACACACACACACACACACACACACACACACACACACACACACACACACACGCACACACGTCGCACAAAACACACATACCTCGACCTAGTATGCTTTTTAAATGAGCTGCTCAGCAATTTGCTGTGCTGCTGTCTCTGCCTCAGCCTTTTTCTTTCTCTCTCCATTCTCAATTCTCCTCTCCCTTTCCTCTCCCTCTCCCTCTCCCTCTCCCTCTCGCTCTTCTCTCTCTCCCTCCCTCTCCCTCTCCCCCTCTCTCTCACTAATGAGCTCCTGAGTGGTTGTCAGTGTGGCCCCCGAGCCGCCGGGGGCTCCGCTGGTGAGTCTGGAGGCTGGAAGCCTTGCGGGAGCAGCAGAGTGCAGCAGCTCTGTGCAGGGCCTGGGAGCGGGGCTGCAGGCTTCAGCAGAATTACACCCATAAATGGGCCACGCATCCACGCTTAGCGGGCCGGGGACGCACTCGCCGGCATTTGTAATCATTTGTACCAGCAGCACAGCACCTGCCTGGTCGTTGTTATTATACTTTTTTTTCTCTGCGTTAAATTCGGTTTCATTATGTTCTATTTAATACAGGGGACATTTCTTGCGCTCAGACTGGGGCGAAGAAGCAGGCACAGACAGTTCTATTCTAGAGGGATAGACCCGGAGACAGACAGCCAGACGGACAGAACAGACTATAGGAAAGGAGACAGATGGAGACATGGATGGGAAGTAATACAGAGGGTAATGAAGACACACCCTTACCTGTAGAAAGGCAGGCAGAGAGACAGACAGGTCTGAGAGACAGACAGACAGACAGACAGTCAGAAAGACAGACGGACAGATAGAAAGAACAACTGACCGCAATGCAGAATGAAACGAAGACAGATGGTTGAAAACATACAGGTTGACAGACCGACTGACTGACAGACAGGCAGGCAGAGAGACAGACATACTGGCACACAGTAAGCTCCATATTGCTGCTGGATGCAGCGTCCTGATTGGGGTCTCTCCTTCACTCTCTTTCTATCTCTGTCCTCTCCACTCGCTCTGCTTCTCTCTATCTCTCTCTCTCTTTCTTTTTCTCCTTCTCTCTCTCTGTCTAACTCTCCCTCTCCTCCATGCTCTGTCTATCTCTCTGTCTATCTCTCTCTCCTCCACTCTCTATCTATCTCTCTCTATCTCTGTCTCCCTTGCTGACAGGCTTCCAGTGGCCTGCTGAGACAGGTCCGCTGACAGCGATGCGGAGAGATCATTAGTGTGGGCTCCTGACACGTCTCATATGAAGAGCGGCCTCCTCTCCCCTGGCTTCCCCTATACCCATACCCTACATCACCAACACAACCACCACCAACACCATCATCACCGTCACCACCACCATCATCCCCATCACCACCACCCCTTCCATTCCCTCCTCCCCTGTCCTCCCCTCTGTTTTGACCCATCCGTTTGTATCCCCCTGCCCTCTATCTAATCCACATCGTACAGCCCCCATTATCTGACTCCTTCCCCTCCATGGGGTACACACAAGCACTCTCTCTCTCTCTCTCTCTCCCTCTCCCTCTCCCTCGCTCTCTCTCGCTCTCTCTTTCACTCAGTCACATGCACACATTAACACAAACCTTAATATGTAAGACAAAGTACTGTGTGTGTGTTTGTGTATGTGTGTGTGTGTCTGTGTGTGTGTGTGTGTGTGTGTGTGTGCGTGTGTGTGTGTGTGTGTGTGTGTGTGTGTGTGTGTTTGTGCAGAGTTATGCGCAGGGGTATAATTATTGCTCCAATGATTTAAGAGAAATGGCTCTCATAAGTATACATCTAAGAGGTTTGCTCTCTCCCATAGAGAAAGATTAATGTTTTTGTGTGAACTAATATCATAGAAAACTCTCTCAAACCACAGCATCTACTTCGTTCTATTGGTTTCAAGGTTTATATGCTATTGGAAGCGCTCAAGTACTCATTATGAAGAGGTACTGCTAAGAAATAAACAACGATAGCACGTGTGTGTTGTCTGAATATAAACTATATATATTAATCTAGCAGATGGATTGACGTACTTAGGATTGGCTTCAACGGACTATTTATAATCGCCAGATCTCAAAGGGACGCCTGTGATAGGCTCAGATGGAGGTGCTGTAAACAGCCGGAGCTCACAAAGCAGCAGAACACTACAGGTTAACCATCCAACAACAGCAAACTAAACGTCCATGACTGTTATGAAGGCCGAACAGGGATCTCTTTTAGGGGCCAGAGAAGAGAGAGACAATTCACAGAGGGAGAGAGGGGGAGGGAGGAGAGGAAAGCAAGAGAGGCGAGGGAGGGAGTGAGATGAGAGAGATAACAAGAGGGAGGAGATAGAGGGCGAGAGAGGGACGAGCGAGCTCCCAGACTCGACACACACATTGTCACTGACAAATGCCATGTGAGATTGTAAATCATTTCCTATGTAAGTTCAGGATTTTAGCTGTGAGCTGTGTATGCCATGGTGTGCCTGGGTGATGAGCAATAGCATCACTTGAGTTGTTATAGATATTTGTTGAATTTCCTAGGATTGCATAGGATACTAAGACCAAATGTCCACTTTTGCACACACTTATTTTAAAAGGAAAAACAAACAAAAGAGGAACAAGATCAAGAAGAACACAATGTCAGCATTGGTATCAATGATGTACAATAAATAGAGCACCCACTAGGGGGCATTGTGAAACAAAGTAGAGAAGACAGTAGAATGTAAAAGATCAAACATAATACAGTTTGACCGATGTGCGTCATAAATTGAGGCAACAATGAAATTGGATACGGGCTATAAAACAACAATAAACAGCTCTAGCTTTTAGCTTGTTTGTTCCTTTGTTCCTTCTGACATCTCCATCAAGCCTTATATCTACCTGCACCCTGTTATGTACTTTCAATCGTGACGTCTTCGGCAGCCTATTCCCTTAATCACAATTAGCAAAGGTTAGCAGTGCACTGGGTTTATCAGCTTGGAAAATTAATTAGCTCTCAGGGGCCATTTGGCTGCCAATGCTTCGGGATGACATTCATAGTTACTCACACGAGTGACACACCGTTCTGCGCGGAATTCGTTGTGTGTGGTCATTTACTGGATACCTATCTGGCTACAGTTCATAAGGAAAGACAAGGGAGTGAGACAGTAGTGATGTGGGTGGAGTGGGGTTGGTTTCTGGGGGGAGACAGACAGAGTGTAGGGAGGGAGGAAGGGGTTTGCGTCTCTATGTTTGGTTTGTGTGTCAAAAACACAATATGCGTATAACATGCAAACCTGCATGTGAATGCATGACATTGCCAGTGTAGCGGACGGCAAGAAAACCGCATGCATAGTGGATGTCTTATGAGTATATTAACGGACAAATGATTTGGAAAGTACCTCGGCAGCACTGCCCTGTAATACGCCTGGCACGAGGCCAGAACCCCTATCTTTTGATTGGTCTTTCAACAACCCCCACTCTGCCTCTCTCCTTCTTCCCCCTTGTTCTTGTGGGTTTTTTTCCCAAGTCCCTTCCTGGTTGACGGGTTTCGGCCCTTAGATCTCTGCCTAGTCAGACTGACAGTCCCCAGCGGCCATACAAGCGAGACAGGTGCAGTAGGGGGAGACAGCCGAGCGTGCCCCATGCTGCGACCACCAGGGGCTTTGAACTTCTTCACGGGGTAAAGCTGCTTCTCGGAAGCCAAGGGGAACAAAAGTATCCCGGCGTACGTCTCCGCCACGCGCGGTTAGAGTCTGACAAGACAGGAAGAGAGGGAACGCGGCCGGTACCGCTGAATGGAAATCAGGGTGATTAGCCGTCATTAGCCACCGTGATCCCAGTAATGCCCTGGAGGGGGTTTTGTTTGCCTTCGGCTGATACCCGGGATTGACGTGAATGTGGATTCGACCGACGTATTAAAGCAACAGGCTCACTTGACAAATGTCTCCGTGGGTTATCTGTCCCAAATGCAGACGGCTGTCCTGTTAGACAGCACGGAAAAACTGAGAACATCAGAAAATGGAGGCCTGGGTGTTTATTCCGGCCAAGATGGCATTTGTAGGCCCATGTATCAGATAGTAGGGAACATATTTGCATAGCGAAACAAATAAGTGAAAATGTCATCAAGAATTAGAAGGTTCTGATAGGGCACGAATAAACGAGTTCTGTACTGCTCTTTTGTGTGACTGGCATTTTGGCGAGTTGAGGCTTGAAAGTCAAATAGATTTCATTGATTTGTCTCCATGCTGGATGTTGTCTGGCTCCACCTCCCACCAGCTCCTCTCATTGTTGCCCATGCCAAGTTGGGGCAGACCTTGCTTCAAAAGTAGATGGATAAAAAGGCTTTTTTTTGCCAGCTTCCCACTTGATGGAGTATCAGAGAAGATCTCCAGACATGGCCGTTGCCTAAAACCTACCACCGTTTGATTGTCCTTTAGCTAATGATGAAACGCGCAGCCTCCACCAGTAGCACCAATGCATGTGAGCCAACAGGGGGCACTATATCATTAAGCAAAAACACGTGGCTGGAACCAGAGACAGCGAAGCCAAAATGTTGCTTGCTGCATTTCTTTTTTGAGTATTGCATTTTGCACCATAAAAATCAGGCGATGTATTTGTGTGTGGTGTTGGCTTGTGTTCCAAGCTGTCCACTCCTCTTGACAAGCATCAATATATATTTTTCTTCTTCTAGAAGATATCTCCTGCCTGTGATTCATAGTCATGTGCACATTACCACCATCAAATGCGCATGACTAGGCCAATGGTAACCCTGGTGTTTAGCAATAAGCTAAGTGACTTTAATCAAACAAAAGGGGACTTGCTCAACCTGTATTTTTGGTTCACATCTCTTTGCTGCTTCTACTGTGTGGCTTGTAAAATGTAGTACTTTGCGGCTCAGAAGGTAACAATTTGAGAAAACTGAGCTTAATTGCAGATGTTTCCCAACATTTCTCTCAATATCCGTAATTCAGTAACATGCCTTCATACCTGGAGAATGTCTGTGTCTGTCTCTCTGTGTCTATCTATGTATATGTCTCTCTGCCTGTGTAGCCATGTATATGACTATATGTATGTATATGTCTTTGAGTGCCTTACTCAAAGACTGTGTGTGTGTCTCTGTGTGTCTCTGTGGTCCATGTACCTGTGTGTTGGTGGCCTGTGCGTGTGTTGGTGGCCTATGTGTGTGTGTGTCTGTGTGCGCGTCGGAGTTGGTCTATGTACTCGTGTGTTGGTGGCCTGTGTGTGTGTGTGTGTGTTTTTGTGTTTGTTCATGTACCAGTTTGTTGGTGGCCTGTGTGTGTTTGTGTTTGTCCATGTACCTGTGTGTTGGTGGCCTGTGTGTGTGTTGGTTGCCTGTGTGTGTGTGTGTGTGTGTGTGTGTGTGTGTGTGTGTGTGTGTGTGTGTGTGTGTGTGTGTGTGTGTGTGTTTGTCCATATGTGTCTATGTGTGTCACTTGGCTGTGGCGACGTAAGGGTTAAGAGATTTGATCCGCTGTACAATCCTCAGGTAGGATTTGACCCAATTGCCGGTGATGCATCTCGCCGCAAATGCTATGTGACATCTTTCTGTTTGACACTGCCACTACTAAACCGGGAGGAGCTCTGTGAGTAAATGTCTTCGCCGGACGTCTCATCATTATTCTAACATTTATTAAATTAGGATGATTTATGGCCGGCGCGCGTGGAGCGCACTATATTACCTAAATGACTGTTTAACCGAACGCAAGAATTTCATTAACTTCTGACCTCCCAAGTGCAGACGCTATTGCCAGCGGAAGGCAGTGTGACTGGACCCAGACGGAACTTCAGTAGATGCTATGCGTCATCCTGCTAGTCTTCAGTATAATAACTTGTCCTCTATACCCCGTGTGCATACTCCCTATGCCCACGTTCTGCTCAGGTTATTAAATGCAGGCATGCCATGATATATTTTTCTTCATTGGGAAGGTGAGATGTTCTATTTATAATCCCATTTTGTTTTCAGAGATTTTGCAACACGTTTTTGCAGACATCCTCTGAGTTCAGTATACACGGCAGCACGCACGTTACGCATTCACGAGAGGGAACCGTGGGCTCGCCGTGTGTGTGTGTGTGTGTGCGTGCGTACGTGCATGATAATATAGGCTATCTGTGCACTGTGTCCCTGTGGCATTTCTATGAAGCTTTTCTCACATTGAGAGAGCGAGAGGGAGAGAGAGAGAGAGAAAGGGGGAACTGAGGAGTTGCAAGGAATATCCAAACTCATTGAAATGCATGCATGAATGAGAATGATCACTCTCACCCACACCACACTCACACACATGCACACATGCACACACACACACACACACACACATGCATGCGAGCACGCACGCACTCACACACACACACAAGCTGACCGTACATAATCAACCTGCCATGTTCCTTGATTGTTCAGAGCCTGGCTTCTGCTGAATTCAAAGCATCCTCTTAAGAACCATGGAATTCACCTGGGATGAGGAAAAAAAAGAAAACAGAATTACAACACCGTGGCCATTACATGTGGCGAGAGAATCACTTTTCATCTGGGGGTCCCGTGGGATTCGGTTAAGTCTACACCCCCCTTCCCCCACCCGTGACACACAGACACTGACACACATACACACACGCACACACTCACACACAGACACTGACACACACACACACACACTGACACACACCCCCCGAGGTCGTGTCAGCCAGGTAGGGTGACCAGATATGCAAAGCGCCGCCACAGATCCCCGGCCTCCGGGGTTAGAGGGGGGGAGGCTGGACCTGCAGCAGCCCCCCCCCCCCCCCCCCCCCGCCGTGCCCTCCTCTCAGGGTGACTCTCCGGTGTACGAATGGCATTACCTTCGTATGCTTGGAGAATATGTCTCCCAGCGGGCGGGCGGGCGGGCGGGCTCCTCGTCGTCTCCTCCGCCGCCCTCCACCTCTCTCTCTCTCCGTGTGGAAGTGTAGGCCTTGCTCTCTCACCAGACATGAGCTGCACGCCCTGTGTAAGAATTACATTAGGCATGAGTGTGTGTGTGTGTGTGTGTGGGGGGGGGGGGGGGGGGGCGGGGGGGGGGGGTGGAGAGTGTGTGTCCATGTGTTTTTGTGTGTGGGAGTGAGATGGGATGAAAAAAAATGGTGCTTGTGTTCCGTGAGTGCGCATAACGCGTGTTTGTACTCCATAACTTTGACCTTAAACTCTCCTGCCTTTCCTTCACTGACTCTCCCACTTTCCACCCCCCATGCCCCCCCCCCCCCCCCCCCCCCCCCCCCCCCCACTCCAAACCACTCACCCACCCACCCATCGACTCCCTCCCCCCCCCTCCCCTCCATCCCGCTGGCGAGATGACAGGTGCTGCTCGGTCCACTAGGGAAGATGATGCGGACATCACAAATTGTATTGGCAGCTGCCAATGTCGATATGGCGCCGTGGCATGAACCAGTGTTTCACACAGTATCTTAACCCGATTTGCAGGGCGGTCCATTTCCTGCAGCGGCCCGGGGATGCTTTGGGGTCGGCCAAAGTCGCCATGCGGTATGGGGGGGGGGGGGGGGGGGGGGGGGGGGAGGCATAAAAATATGACGGACATTCCATGTCCTTTCGAACGCTCAACTGCATCGCTTTTTTCTTTTTCTGAGAGTTTTCATTAACACCGGGGATGGTGTTGTAGTGAAATATGGGAGATTGTAGCATAGGGCGGGGTGGAGCAGAATGGGCACGGTTTCACAGGTTTCTGGAGTCGAACACTTCATGTTCATGCGGCATTCTGGCAGCAGCTGCAGCAGCATGTTGTGAGGCCGCTTGCAGGGGCGATGCATTGATCTGCATCATTTTAATGTATTCCCCCTCGCTGTAAAACACATAGGGCTGCAAAGTGGCCCCTAACACAATGCCATTGTTTCCACTGTCCCGCTGAAGCCGTAGCGTGGGGCGCATCAATCCAATGCAAATTACTCGCTCGTGCACACCCTGGCTGGCTTGCGCGCACACACACACACACACACACACACACACACACACACACACACACACACACACACACACACACACACACACACATACACACCCACACACACACACACACACACACACACACAAATTAAATCGCATACACACACCCATACGCTACTCAAACAGGCCAACACACACTCAAAAACATACCCACACGCGCATTGTGAAAACTAACTTGCAAGCAGTGCACACACCACACACACACTCACACACACACGCACACATACACACACCACTTGCAGTCTCCCTGCGCATGAAATCATTAGCCATAAGCAACCGGGCTGACAGGGAGAAGGCAGCAAGCCAGTGAGTTTTTTTTCTCTCTCTCTCTCTGTCTTCCAACCCCCCCCACCCACCCACCTCGCTCATAAATCTGAGGACCACATATGCTGCTGTCTTTTAAAGCAATTGTTCTCCTAAACATGTTTCTCTTTCTGTCGCACTCGGCGGCTTGAATCAATTAGCGCAGGAGTGCTTAAGCAGCGCGCGCTTACGCCGCCCCGCCGTCTGTTTGCCCATCACCACACGGCCTCTTTATTTTTTTCTCTATCTTCTACCTTTTTTTACTTTTCTCTTTTCTTTTTCCTCTCCCCCCCCCCCCCCCGCACTGTTGTGCAGAATCGCTAGGGGACTGTGAAACGGTCCGCTCGCCAGGAGTGGATGACAGCCGGGCAAATGGCTGGTTATTTACAGGTGCAGAGGGCGGTCGGAGGCTGAGGGAGGCTGGAGGCTTGGAGGGGAGAGGTGTGTGTGTGCCGGTGGGGGGGGGGGGGGGGGGGGGGGGTGCTTAGTATGCATGCCTCCGTGGCTGAGCCGAGGCCGGTTACCCTGTGATTTCCTCCCCGGAAACACTGTGGGGTGATTTTGCCTCTCGACTGCTGGACCGTCTGGCACAATGGGTTGGATGGGACACCGCCAGGCCTTTAATCTTGGCTCAGAATCGGTGTCTTGCTCCTTTTAATACACACAGCCACCTGCATGCACACACACACACACACACACACACACACACACACACACACACACGCACACAGACACACGTGCGTGCACTCACAATCAGGTCATGTTCCTCAACGAGAGATTCCAGAGATGAGTACACCATGTCTGGCCGGTAACACTCTCTATATCTCTCTCTATCTCTCTCTCTCTGTCGCTCTCTCTCTCGCTGTCGCTCTCTCTCTCCCGTTCTCTCTCTCTCTCCGTCTCTCAGGAAATGCTCAGAGCACTGTGTACCTAATTATTGCTCGGTCTCCTACAGTCTCTCTCTGTCTACTCCTCTTCGCCTGCTCCTCTTGTCGCTTCTACTTTTCCCTCCTATTCTCACCTTTTTGCTTCCCTCTCTCCTCATCTCTTCTAAACGTGAAACAATGGCGGAAATTGTGTGTGTGTGCATACCTACAGTATGTATGTTTGCGCGTGTGTTTAAGTATGTATGTATGCACGTACATATGGATTTCTGTATGTACAGCGTGTGTATGTTTGTGTTGTGTACGTATGTATACATGAATGTATGCATGCATTTCTGATGTACAGTACAGGGAGAGAGGGAATAGAAATAGGCGTCAGGTTTAGTGGGACAAGACTAATGTTGTTTAGGGGAGTGATTTTCACACACATCATAGCTAATGCAGTATATTTAAAATGCTTTCCTTTTAATATGCCGAAAGCTACAGTGACCTGTCCCCTGCAGTCTAACAGATTGGTGGATGATAAGAGTGGGTCTTGAACGCGCTGTTTAACCACTGATGCATTCCCAGGTTTGCCTGTGAGGTATGGGCAATGCTTTTATGTGTCACTATTTCTCCCATCTGCCCATTCAACATGTCCATCTCCCTCTGTGCAAAAATAACTGGCCTTCAAAACTTATTAATGGGAGTTTAGATGGATAGGATTTGAGGGTTTGGGATTTTAGATTTTTATTTAATGTTGCATAGCCAGCGATTTAAATTGCCAATTCAAACAAGAAGGCCGTGTCACGTTTCTAGTGGCCAACATACCTAATGTAATGATGACTCAAACCGATTATGTACTTTCCCCTGGTCGGTATTGAGTTTCTAGCGACCAGGACATCCACCCACAGCAACGTCAAATAAGATACCCCTTTATTAATCCCATTGATAGACCTTGTACCAGCCTTTCAATATGTTTGAATGCTACAATGAGGCGTCCGAATGAATGAGCATGTACTTCACAGCACTTCAGAGTCCAACGTTAGAAAATGTGATTCCGTTTAGTTATTTGGTACAAAGGGGTGATCCAAAAGTACTTGACGATTTCAATAACCTTCCAAAGAAACAAAATTGGACTTGTAAAATGAAGTGGACCGAAAGTGGACTGAACATGGTGAAAGAAACCGTTTCCAACCACCGTCACTGAATCCGCCAATTACTCGTAACAAAACAGATGTGTTTCAGATTCAGATATCAGATTTCCAATGTGAGTCCGCCCGGCTCTGTCCTGCGTGACTTACGTGTGATTGCTCTAATATAAAAGAACTACATAAGCCATCACCTAGAATATCATTTTACCATTTAAATACATAGATGCACTTCTTTTAAAATTATGCTTTCATATCTCCATTTATTTTTACTCCATATATGTTTAAGCAATAGTATTAAGACAGGCAGATCGTTCTGTAAAAGAAGGAACACTTGATCCTTCCCTTTGGGTTGGTTCACGAGGATCCCCCTGAAGGTGTCTCTTTACTTTAAGGCATTCTCTTTTTTTTTTAATAGGGGAGATGAGATAGTGTTGCTAGCATAGCTCAAAATAACTGCTGCACACACACACACACACACACACACACACACACACACACACACACACACACACACACACACACACACACACACACACACA
>NC_044070.1:12147477-12164977 GCF_902167405.1 Gadus morhua | reverse complement strand
ACGTTGATCAGCTCAAGCATCCCCTCGAAAGATCTCTCATTCCTCCTATCAATTAAGCCTTCATCTTCTCATAATGCATTTCCACTAAGTTACTTTGGTCACACGCCCATGCGAGAGTGTTCCTTTTAAAACAATTTCATTTTTCCTCCAAAAGCGTAATCAGTTTTTATAAGGGGTGTGCGGCAGTGTGTGTGTGTGTGTGTCGGGGGGGGGTGCTCTCATGGACTTGATAAAGCCAGTCCTGCGTGCTGTTCCTCCCTCTCTCTCTCCCCCTCTCTCCCCCTCTCTCCCCCCTTCGCCCCCGAGGAGCATCGTCTTGGGCTGAAGTGCGATATAGTATTTCAGCCAGTCCATTTCTCACTGTCAGTAATGCACATCAGGTCCCACGAGTGGGAGGGCTAAGAGCTTTGATTGGCTGTAATAGCCTTACCTCCACTCAGGGCCCCCGCGTTGGCAATCACATTGTGTCTCAAACCCCCGGGCCTCCGCGCTCCACATCTGGCGCTCCGCTGGTGCACAGCTGGGCCGATGGGAACGTCCAAAGGAGAAAGATCCAGAATAAAGCCCCCGTCGCCTGCTCCTGATCCATCTTGATCTTATTCGAGGGGCACGTTTGGAGTAATACTTTCCTTGATTTCTTTTGCCACGTCCAAAAAAAAAAAAAAGAGGCAGGAAAAAAAAAGGGATGCGTGCGTCAAACCGGGGGTCAAACCGGAGAGGGGTTATTTATAAACGGTGTCTGTGCAAATGATGTCTCTGGCTTGGGCCGCGGTCGGGCGCCGGGGCTCTCTGGGCCCGGGCCCTGCGCTGCAGACTGCTCTCCTTTCCATGGAGTCAAACGTGGGGAATGTGGTGGTGCGGCGTGAGCGGTAGTTTCCACACTCGCCTGTGTCCTACATCAGCGTATCCTCGCATGACCCCTTCCTCCTCTCGTGCACACGCAAACTCCACCGCCAGGGTCAACTGCTCCCAGAGGAAACTTTTCTTCCATGAAAGAGAGCGTGTGCCCGCTCTCTCTCTCTCTCTCTCTCTCTCTCTCTCTCTCTCTCTCTCTCTCTCTCTCTCTCTCTCTCTCCCTCTCTCTCTCTCTCTCTCTCTCTCTCTCTCTCTCTCTCTCTCTCTCTCTCTCTCTCTCCCTCTCTCTCTCTCTCTCTCTCTCTCTCTCTCTCTCTCCCTCTCTCTCTCTCTCTCTCTCTTTCTCTTTCTCTCTCTCTCTCTCTCTCTCTTTCTCTCTCTCTCTCTCTCTCTCTCTCTCTCTCTCTCTCTCTCTCTCTCTCTCTCTCCCTCCCTCCCTCTCTTCTCTCTCCCCTTGTGTGTGTGTGTGTCTTTGTATGTGTGCATGTGTGCGCGCACGCTCGTGCGGTGAGAGTGTGAGAGGAATGTTTCTGGAAACGCGGGGGAAAATTGGGATTCCTAAATCCAGATGTTGGCAGCTGTAAGTTGCCCCCTCTCTGGAGGGGAACACGGCAGCCCAGCGTTTGGTGTCGTCTTGTTACCTTGAACTGTTATGTTCCACCGGTTCACTGACCTCTCACCGTATTTTCTGATTCCTGTTCCCCTGCCAAAGTGCCTTCAACGCGTTCCTCCAGCCAACCGGAGCCACCCAGTAATCTACAAAGAGCTCCAGTTGATGCCTCTGCCCCCCAGTCACTCAACCGGGCCGGGGGTACGAGCCATGGGCTCCACTAGAGGGCGCTGTTTACAATGGCAAAAGCGTGCAGCCCATTAGCAGGTCCGTACGCCCCATCTCACAATTACTGATTTACAATCCTATCACTAATCTAATAAATTAGAACGGGCATTATACAAGTTTGTAATTACACAGCCACAATAAACACAGTTAACAGTGCACATCGGCTTGCATTTCCACAGCTGTTAGTGCATTAGATGGCAAGATATGAAACATGATATCAGATCTGGCAATCAATGCTAAACAAGAAGATGGGCATGATAAGAAGAGACAGGGACCCCCCCCTCCCCCCGCCCCCACCTTGGTATCACCGTTTTTAATGCCTCATAATGCTATCAAATCTTACTGCCATTATTTGAAAATACGTTTAGCACGTCCTGAGGGTGCAGTTTAATGAAAAGTGCAGCTCTATGCACGGCACGCCTGCAGAATCTGCTGTTGCCTATTTAGTTCAATTACAATACGAGTTTAATCCATTCACTGGAGTCACCTCTGATGTTGTTTTCTCTCCTTTGTCTTAGGCCTACTACACACGTTACCAATTTCCTAAATGCGCATGTCAATTTCCCTTTGTATTTTTCCTGTCCTTTTGAATATCACGGTCTCGTCTCCGTGTCCTCTCTGTGTGCACTCTGCCCTCTGTGTCTGGCTCCACTTTCGGTTTGTCAGCCCTTTCTGTCTGTCTGTCTGTCTCCGACTATCTGTCTCCCCCTTTTTCGCTGTCACCCCCTTCTCTGTCTGTCTCTCTCTCTGTCTGGCCGTATGTCTGTCTTTCTCACGCGCCACTTCCCCCGGCCTCTGGACTGCTGTGGTGTCTGGGCTCCGGTGGTAGTTTTCTGACAGTGGGGGATGCTCTGAGGATGAACCCTGCACAGCCATCAAAAGAGCAGAGCCAGAGAGCGAGGGAGCAAGAGGGCTGGAAGGAGGGAGAGAGAGGGAGCGAGAGAGAGAGAGAGAGAGAGAGAGAGAGAGAGAGAGAGAGAGAGAGAGAGAGAGAGAGGGAGAGGGAGGAAGAGGGCTGGAAGGAGGGAGAGAGAGGGAGCGAGAGAGAGAGAGAGAGAGAGAGAGAGAGAGAGAGAGAGAGAGAGAGAGAGAGAGAGAGAGAGAGAGAGGGAGAGGGAGGAAGAGGGAGGAAGAGGGCTGGAAGGAGGGAGAGAGAGGGAGCGAGAGAGAGAGAGAGAGAGAGAGAGAGAGAGAGAGAGAGAGAGAGAGGGAGAGGGAGGAAGAGGGCTGGAAGGAGGGAGAGAGAGAGAGAGAGAAAGAGAGAGCAGAGCCAGAGAGGGGGGGGGGGGTGAGAGGAGAGAAGGAGGAGAGAGGGAGAGAGAGAGAGAGCAGAGCGAGGCAAACGGCTAGCGGGATAAAGAGGGAGAGATAGAATGAGAAGGAGAGACGGAAGGAAAGAGCCGGGGGAGAGAGAGAGGGAGAGAGCGAGCGAGGGGAAGACAGCGGCGCAGAGGAAGAGCGAGAGATGGCAAAGGAGAGCCGAGAGACACTTAAAGAGAGAGGAGAGAGAGCGAGACAAAGTGGAAGGAGAAGCAAAACAAAGAGAAGGGATGGACAGAGGGATGGCGATCTGTCACATTATGCGGGGCCTCCTCCTCCCGGCTTTGATTGAGAGTGGTGATCCCAAACTGAAGAAGTGCTGCAGGAGCTCACCTCTTGTCAGCGTGTTCTCCCGGGCAGACAGGCACGGAGCAATGACAACGTTGGCTACGCTTCACGTGCTCTGACAACCCACACCACCCCTACCCCTGCTCCCCCCTACCACCCCCTCTCCCCCCCCACCAACCCACTCCACACTCTGACACGCTAGGTGATATCTCACTCTTGTCTCCCTATTGTTTTGAAGAGAAAGAAAAGGCATGTTTTTTTATATTGTTTGTATGTATGCCTGCATGTGTTTGTGCGTGTGTGTTTGTGCAGTTTAATTGACGTGCAGGCATGTGTGTGCATGCTGTGCATATTGGTGCATATATATGGACGTATTCTTTCCCAGCAGCATTGTGTTGCCATGCATTCCGCGCAGGTGTGCGTGGAATGTGTTGAATTATCTATGTGTGATAACGGCTACATTGAATACTAATACACAGCTCTCCCTCACACTCTCTCTTGGCCACTACTATCACTGGGAAACCATGGCTGGCTGTTGTGCATAAACACCAACGCACAAACAACGCAACCGAACCACACCACACTGCCGTGTAGTCGTATGGCAAGGACACGCACATGCGTTCACACCCTGGCGAGCGTCTTCATTCAATCTTTTTTTATGATTTTATTTTATATGCACGGGAGGGGGACATTTAAATGCTCTTACAGTCCGGCGGGATTGCGTTCTATCGCACCCACTTGACAGATGTTCCAATGTTCCTCCTGCACACTGTTCCTCCTGCAGAGCTGTATCGTGTGCAAATGTGTGTGTCTATGTGTGTATTAAGTGTGAATGCGTGTCGGGGGTGGAGGTGGGGGTGGGGGGCTGGCCACCTCGGAGACTCGTGAACTCGGAGCCACACACATTCATAAAGCGGCCATCTGTGTGAAATATGCATTACTTAATAGCCGGCGCGCATATGCACATCGCCACGATGGTTGCCTTGTCTCCCCCCCCCCCCCCCCCCCCCCCCCCCCCCCCCTCCCCACGTATGTCAGAGAGGCTCTGGCCCTCTTCACCCCCCCCCGAGAGCCCTCCCACTTAACTGTAATGAATTGGCATGTACACGCTGCCTGATTGACACTTTCCAGATGTCTGAAGTGGAGTAAAACGGAGCAAAACGAGAGCCCCCCCGACCCAACCCTTCTCATTCCTCTCTTCTTCCTAAAGACGGGAGTTTGGCAGACAGCATCATCCTGACGCAGGGCTGATTTAAACTGAAGTCAAGTTATCACTGTTGTCTTGTTTGAGGTCTCTGGGAGCATGCTCTCTCGTTTCTCTCTCTCTCCGTCTCTCTCTCTCTCTCTGGCTTCTATGTCTCTCTCTCTCTCTCTCTCTCTCTCTCTCTCTCTCTCTCTCTCTCTCTCTCTCTCTCTCTCTCTCTCTCTCGCTCTCTTTTTTTCTGTCTCTCTCCCTCTCTCTCTTAGGGCGTTCCAGGCTTTTAAAGGTTGACGTTACATATCAAACAATCGTGCTCAAGTTTTTTTTCTTTCTCTGACTCTGGCTTACAGTCCTGGCTTGCTGCCTCCCCCCCCCTCAACATCTGTGGTCCTTGCGTGGCTGATGCTAGTGCTTTTGTCTGCACTTTTCCTGCCTGATGATTCTCTGCTGTGGCACATGTTGAGATCATTAATTTCCAGGCCAGCCAAAACCACTTCCCACACATGCAAAACATTCCTCCTCACCCCATATCTCTCTCTCTCTCTCTCTCTCTCTCTCTCTCTCTCTCTCTCTCTCTCTCTCTCTCTCTCTCTCTCTCTCCTCCTTCTTCCCTTTTCATCTGTGTGTCACTCACGTACCCGCCCACCACCACCCCCTCCCCCCCCCTCCCCCCCCACACACGCACGCACGCACCTATCCATCTCCCAGGGGTCCAGGTCTAGGTTGCCAAGCGTAATCCCGCCGCCTCCCCCGCAGACCTCGGAGTGAATCTCAAGACTCCATGTGGCCGAGGCGCGCGGAGGCGGCGGCGGCGGCGTTAGCTGCCTTTGCTATCGTCTTGCACCGTGACAAAAAGGTATTGAGATACATAACACAAACACAAGGCCATCTCTATGTTGCATACTGTAAACACGAGTGCTTGTATAGAGTGAGGGACGAGGTGGCGATGGAGGGTTTACTCGGTCAGCATCAGCACGTTCCTCTTCTTGTTTCGTATTTTTGATGCACCTACAGCAGCAGTCGTCGTTTCAAAGGCCACGGCGGCTATGAAATATGCAACGGCTTTATTACTTTTACAAAGCACTGTAAAAAAAAAAAAAAGAATATATCTATAAAATATATATATAATATATATCGGGGATAATATGCACTCTCCTCTCCAGCACACTGTTAATTTCTCCGGAGCACTTGATGATCATTGGTTGGAATAGGGGGCTGCCTCCGCCGCACAGAGAGAACTGCTGCTGGTGGGGAAAAAGAGTAAGGGGGGGGGGCTTCTTTAACAAGCATCCCAGCCTCCTCGTGCTGCTGCTGCTGCTTTAAAACAAGAGATCCCCAGGGTGAGAGCGGGCGAGGTGGGGGGTGGGCGGGTGTGTAGGGGTGGGGGAGTAAAAGGGAACGGCAAAGAAGGAAGGAGACGGAGGAGGGGAGGGGAGGGGAGGGGGGGGCTGAGGGAAAGATGAGAGTGACACTGGAGGAGCCGATGAGGAGGAGAGACAACGAAGGAGCAAAGGGAGCGAGGCTGCTAAAAGAGGGAGAGAGAGGGAGAGGGGGAGAGCGAGTGCAGCTGTGTGTGTGTGTGTGTGTGTGTGTGTGTGCATGTGCGAATGGGCCTTTATATGTGCATGAATGTGTGCTTGCATTTGTGGGTATCGCGACTGTGCCAGTGGGTGTGTGTGGGTGTGTGTGGGTGTGTGTGTGCCGTGCGCTCTCTGCATTCATGCCTGTCTCTGTGTGGCTGAGTGCCTGTGCGTGCCTAGTGGGTGCATGTGTATGTGTGCGTGTCTGTAAAAAAAACAAAAAAGTCACATTCATGCGTGTGTGTGTGTGTGTGTGTGTGTGTGCCGCGGCATGTTGTTTGATTGGAGTGTCCCGATGCCTTTGTATATTTACACATGCGAGGTGTGCGCGCGCACGTGTGTGTGTGTGTGCGCGCGCGCGTGCGTGTGTGTGTGTGTGTGCGTGCGCCCCGCTCACGCGATCCCTGGGTGGATGAGTGCCACAGACAGCTCCCTGGCACGGCCCGACGCCCAGCGGCCATCAGCAGGAGTCCTGCTGGAAGCCCGCTCAAAGCCCGCTCACCTCCACAGCGGTGGCGGCTGCGCCCGGGCGGCTGGGAGCAGCGGCTGGCACGGCGCACGATGTTTATCACACAAAAGGGCCGCGATCAAAGAGCGCTGGTATCCGGCCGCAGCGCTTTCATCTGGTTTTCCCCCAGCTGACTGTAGCATCCATGGGAGGAGGGAGGAGGAGGAGGAGGAGGAGGGAGGGGGGGATGGGAGGCGGCGGTGGTGTTCTTTCTCTTCTCCTGTAATGCCCCCTGTTGCTCCACCTTCTCCATTGGTTCTCCCTCTCTCTCTATCAACCCCCCCTCTCTCACTCTGTCTCTCCCTATCTCTCTCTCTCTCTCTCTCTCTCTCACTCTATGTCTCTCCCTATCTCTCTTTCTCTTTCTCTCTCTCTCTCTCTCTCTCTCTCTCTCTCTCTCTCTCTCTCTCTCTCTCTCTCTCTCACTCTACGTCTCTCTCTCTCTCTCTCTCTCTCTCTCTTTAGCTCTCGCCCCTCTTTCTCTCTCGCTCCCCTGCTCTCTCTCCCATGTCTCTCTCTCTCTCATACCTTCCTTGCTCTCCCACGTTTTATCACTTCAGATAAGGAGACTCTATTCTAAGATTTCATTTCTAAAGAAACCACTGTCCTTATCGTGGCTGATTTTAGAAAAAAGAAAAAAAGAAAAAAACCCTTAGATCAGAAGTTCAGCGGTTTCTCGCGCGTCGGAGCCGAATGTAGAAACAGGGGAGTTTCGGTGTCCCGTGTTTCCAGAACACACTACAGGAACAACACGAACAAAAGCCTTCCCGTAATAGGTACAGCAGAACATACCGATATTCCTCATTCTGAAACTGGAGCACTGCTCTCCGCCTTGTCAATAACAGGCCTCTGTGTTGGTGAAGGCAGGATTCAATTCCAGACGTACCTACTGTGAGGGGGATAGCTCTCTGGGAAAAAAAAAGAGAAAGGAGGGGAGCTTTGGCTGGTTTATTCTTTTATTCCTCCGCGCGGAAGGCCGGGATGGAATCAGGAGTTTCTATCATCCTCTGGCCCTATTGGATTGGTTTATGATTCAGGCGTGCTCCAGTTGGCACTGCTCGAACAATTTATGCCTCTTTTCAATTTGCCCTCGCTCGCTGTGGATTGATATGGGCATTAGGATCTCCCCCTATGTAGCGCACTGCCATCTTTTGACATCCCAGCATGCCGCAGTATAAAAAATGCGACCCGCGGAAACGATCTTGCTCCTGGTGGCAAACATCAAACTGCTTCACCTGTAATGAAACATGGAGCCATTTGGCTGAGGCCAGCAACAGAAACCTGTGCGACTGTCAGGAAAAATCTGTCGGTACCTCCACCCCCGGCTCGGCGTGGGGTGCTGGGTGGTGGGTGGTGGTGAACACGTACGACGGGTGCTACTACTACTTCTGCTGCTGCTGCTGCTGCTGCTGCTACTGCTGCTGCTGGTGCTGCTGCTGTTGTTGCGATCAATCCCAATTTAACAGACCCCGACTCAAAGTCAATCCTTGGGGCAGCCATGAAAGCTGACAGGTGAGAGCTCACTGCCTTCTCTTCGCACTCACATCAAAGGCCAGGCAAGCAATCTCTTTGCTTGTGTGGAAGATGAGGACTTTAAAGACAGAACAAAGTGGCTGGAGATGGGGAGGAGGCAAAGCGGACCTGAAGACAAGACATGGCCAAGAGGCCGAATGTAGGGAGGGAGGGAGGGAATATGAAACAGGGTTTCTCCAGCGAGCGGGGAGAATTGGGAGGTGAATTCAGCCTTGCACGTAACATGAAAGCAATATGTAATATTCCAGTCATCTGTGATTTCTTTGGGCTCCACGCGAGGGCCCCTAGTGGAGGAACCGCCTAAGACCGGATCCGGCCGGTGACGAGGATTTTCTTCCGTTTTCTTTCTCTCGCTTCTTTTTTCATTACCGCCTCACAAGCAATGAGTGTACAATATCCAAAACCCACAAACACACTCACACACACACAGCCAACCATCACTTTCATTAACCACTACACCGGTCACATGTTTCTTCTCTGCGGCCTGTGTTTGCGAATGACTCACAACGTGCCTCTAAACAAGCAGGTCACACACAGTCCACAGCGATAGTCATAACCCAAACCATTCCGCTCCCCCCCCCCCCCCCCCTTAAAACCCTCTGGAAGCCCCTCTCCGTCGTCACGGCCTCGTTTCCTTTTAGTTTTTATCGTTTACCAGCTGTTGGAAAACTTCACAGTCTAAGGAAGACGTAGGAGCAGGCGTCCTTAGAGACTGGGATGGGATGGCTTCGCTGGTTTAGTACGCACAGGGCAGGTGTCTGGCTCCTCTGTGGATTTCAACCTCTAATTAGAATTCAAAAAGAGCCCCAATGAAGGGAGAAAAAGGGGGGAGAAACAGAAAATCAGTTCCGTTTGATAAACGGTGTTTACCTTTCGTTTTGTCATTTCGGCTCCCTCCAGCTCTTTCCGATTTTCGGGGGGCCCCGTGCGACTCGGTAGATTTGTATCTGGATCTCTTGGGCGGTGCATGTGAATGTGTATGTGCATGTGCAGATCGTTACACCCGGCTATCGTGCAACGCATCCCTGCGCCGGGATGCCGTGAGAATGTTCCCGAGGTGGTGAAATGTAATGAGAGATGTCATGTAAGAAAAACCCCAAGTCACCAATGGGAGTGGAGTGAAAGTAATCTTTTATGAGCAAATGCTTATAACCAACAGAGATGGAAAGGGTAATTCTGAGAGTAAATTCATGGTATTTGCCGAAAAGGGAAATGTGCTTAAAAGGAGGTGTTGCTTGATCAGCTTGTAATTGTTGATTTGTTTTAACTAGCTGCCCGTTGCCAGGGGCGATAGGAGATCTTAACTTTTTAAGGGAGGGAGAGAGCATAAGGTCAATATGTAGCTCCGTGGTGTCATATCGGATCCATCTGATTGGTCTGTTTCACAGCCTCTACTTCTATCCCTGGGTTTTTGTCCAATCATTAAAGGCCTGTATCTCCTGAGCAGGAAGTAAAGATTTGGGCCGGTGCAACCATTTAGATCTCTTGCAGATCTCTCCTAATGCTGCCCATCGATCGGTTTTCCCTTTTAAACACAAATGGACAACATGGGGAGTCCAAATGGCCCTTTTCCCAATTACAGGCTTGGGTGGCTTTCAATCCTACTGCAAAAACGCTGTGGCCTTAACTTAGATAACTACTTAGTGGCGTGTGATCCTTCTTTCTCTTACACATGCACACACACGCACCAACGCATAGCGGCACACACACACACACACACACACACACACACACACACACACACACACACACACACACACACACACACACACACACACACAGGCACACACACATACAGGCATACACACAGGCGCAGACATTCCCGGGTGCAGATGCTAATGCTTCTGGAAAAATGATTTCGGTAATTTTTATTTGCTTGAATTATACATGTTGCTTAGACATGCTGTAACTTTGTTTTCATTGCATCGGTAATCGGATGGAAGGTTGAATGAACGATAATTCCACGCGCCGCGCATTTCCCCTAATAGACAATAATACGGCGCGAGATGAGAAAGCACTGCGACGGAGACCAGCACCACGCGTTGAAATGCAAAGCGTATTCCATCCCCTCCCCTCCTCTCACCTCCCCTTGTGAATCCTATTCTTTTAATATTCACAATTAAAATAAGCCAGGAAAACCATGACCTGGCTTTGCAAGCGAGGCACCCGAGCCGCCTCCAAACGGAGCCCTGAAAATGAGCTCTGCTTAATCTCCCGTGATGAGCCACTGCAACGGCATCCAGAGAAGGGATGAGCAGGGGGGATAGAAGGGCTGACAGGAGACGGGGAGAGGAGCACGGCGAGCCGAGGACGGGTGAGGAGGGGGAGACAGGGGACGAGAGAGCGAGGGGAGGAGGAGAGCAAGGAGAGGAGGGGGAGAGAGAGAGGGGGTGGAGGGGAGGCAGGAAAGGGGGAGAGAGAGGAGAGGATCAGGGCAAAGAGAGGAGAGCAGGGGGGAGAGAGATGAGGGTGAGAGAGCAGCAGCGGGGTGAAGAGCATGGAGAGGGGATCAGGGGGGGAGAGAGAGAGGGAGAGTGGAGCGAGGGCGGCTGTCAACAAGCTCTTATGGTGAACAGATGTGGGGGAACTCCCTCTCTACTCCTTTGCCTGCAGCCATGCATACATACACACCCACCCACGCAAGCCCCTCACCCTCTCAACAGACGTGCATGCTCCTGGCCGCACGTGCATACACAAACCCATGCATCGTTGATCATATATGCACGTACATTCGCTCAAACACCCACATCAAGCCACAGGAACAGACATGGATCCCCATGCTCATGTGTGCACACAAACACACGCTAACACGCACGCCCAGACATACACACGTACTCCCAGAAGAGACGCGTGTAGAACAGAAAATGCCTACCCCTTCACGCATACACGCGCACACACACATGCACACGCACACATACCACCCGCCCCCGCACACAAACACACCCCATTCTCCCACTCACACAGAGACGGAGCAGAAAGTGCAAAACAATCATTTGGAGTAAATTCCTGGGATGTCTCGCATGGTTGCGGCCCGGAAAAAAATCGGAACGCTCCAAACTAAGATGTCAAGATAAACACTCTCTCCCACCGCAACCCTCCTCACTACACTCCCTGCATCACTCTACTACTCTGCCCCTATGGACAGTGAGGTATCACAGGGGTACGGCTATGGTGGGCTACGGCCCCCTCGTTTATGTTGCTATCCCCACACTGGATCGCACCCGGCTCAGCCTCTGACGCAGGAGGCGGTCATAAAACACCGGCACTCCCTGTGCTCTCTTAGAGAGCCATAGAGCCGCTCGATGGTGGGGCAGTACATTAGCGGGCCGGGCCGGATACCTCTTTACCCCGGGCGATCGACTACGGGCGTTTGTCTTCATAGTAGAGAGAGAGAGAGGCCCTTATGTAACACTGACACTGCTGAGCGGTCATTCCCTTCGTCACAGCTAGTAGTTCCACGGGGAAAAAAGGTGAATGTAATCAGAACTAACGAGGCTGTGTGTGTGTGTGTGTGTGGGGGGGGGGGGGGGGGCAGTGTGCAGGGTGGATATGTGGCCTTTCCGATTTCGACTTTCCCTTCACTTGACTAAGGAGCGTGTCGCTCGCTCTAGCTCTCTCTTTCTCTCTCTCACACACTCTAACTCTCTGTTTCCTCCCTTCTCCATTCCTCCCTCTCCCTCTATGTATACAAACTATACCAATAAATAACTAATGTATATATATATTTCACCCAGACAGTGACATGAATCCATACAAGAAGGGAGATTAGGCCCAGTAGCCACCGGGTGTCCAGCAGCAGCAGTAGTAGTATCATTAGCCCGTGATGTGCGGTATGTAAACATGGGGTCAATAGACCCCTCTACCTCTCAGCGTTAGCGAGACATTAACCTCTTCATGGTACCTAGCGCGAGCGCCTGCACTCCCCCTGATTATCCATCCGTGTCATCGACATTCGCTCGCCTTGCAAAGCGTTATCAGACGAACCCCCTCCCTCCCCCATACCCCCCCCCACTCCGACCCCCCCAGCTGTGGATTAGCTACAGAAGATTTCATTATCTTTCGATTTAAACCACCTTGATTACTCCGTATTGGTGTGAACACCTCATTTTCCCGCCATAATCTAATTCAATATCGTCGCATTTAGCGGACTGATGGAATAATAACGGCGGTAATAATCCGCTCTCTTTAGCTTCAGTTTGCGAGCGCCGCGATTCAGACGCTGCCGTGGCAGAAGCAGCCAGTCGCTTTCATTCTTCATGTCGGTGCTGGTGGGTGGGGGGGTGGGGAGGGGGGTGGTGAGGGTAGGGGTGGGGGGGGGGGGGGGGGTGAGGGTTAGAGGTGGAACATGGCCGGGCGAGCCAGCACAGGTTGCATACCGAACGAGGCCTAGACGGCAGAACAAGGTGGGGAGCGAGGTCCTGCCGTGACCTGGGAAAAAAAAGAGAAAACAAGAAAAGCAAAGGAGTCAATGACATGTTTGCCCCGGGCGACTCTCGGCTCTCTGTGAGAACGACGGGCTGGAGGAATGTAAACACGTCTTGGTTTCTCCTTTAGATTTGGCTCTTATCTGTAATCTAAAGAGGCTGCTGCCGCCACCGCACGGTTCAGCCTCGTTGAAGACCGACGCGCTCCCCTTGAGTGGAGTACATTGTTTCCACTGCATGCATCCAGCTGTGGCGCTGGGCCACAGCTGGATGACTGGTACCACTGTTTCATTCATGCAAAACAAGTTTGGTTTCATGTGTATTAAACAAATTTGTTTTGTATAGATCGCTCACATCATATGTGCCCCTGACTGCATCACCTCAATTGCTACATTGTCATCCGGCAAATAGTGTGGTAAAAAATACTGACGGCCCAAATGTTGTGCTATCGAAGAATAAAAGATGCATGATGATACTGTAGGTATCATTAGCTCATGGATGGCTTTGGACTAAATGTAGGAGGCATGAGGAGAACATGGGACTTAATAATAGAAGGTAGCCTGCATGTTTGAGCAGCGACAGTGCTATGAAACCCAGACGATAGGCCGTCGTATTGCAGACTGATGACTCTTTGTGGTAATGTTAATGCCAGAGACGTTGGCATTAAGCATGCACACATAGTGCACGCGCATGCCATTTCTTGAAATGTTATTATGTCGTTCAACTGTTTGGGACCGTTCTGTTGGAATGCAGCCCAGCCCCACTGGATTCAGCGACCAACTACAACCGGCTGGGCCCGCGCACGTCAGCACTGTGCACGCACACAAACACACACACCTCAGCACTATGCAGCGCACACACACACACACACACACACACACACACACACACACACACACACACCTCAGCACTGTACAGTGCACACACACACACACACACACACACACACACACACACACACACACACACACACACACACACACACACACACACACCTCAGCACTGTACACTGCACACACACACACACTTACACACACACACACACACACACACCTCAGCACCGTGCACCTCACACACACACACACACACACACACACACACACACACACACACACACACACACACACACACACACACACACACCCACACACACACACCTCAACACAGTGCACCTCAGCACAGTGCACCTCAAACACACACACACACACACACACCTCAGCACAGTGCACCTCAAACCAACACACACACATCAGCACCGTGCACCTCACACACACACACACACACACACACACACACACACACACACACACACACACACACACACACACACACACACACACACATACCTCAGCACAGTGCACCTCAAACACACTCGCACATCGGCACCATGCACCTCACACACACACACACACCTCAGCACAATGCACCTCAAACACACACACACACACACACACCTCAGCACCATGCACCTCAAACACACACACAGACACACATCGGCACAGTGCACCTCAAACACACACACACATCGGCACTGTGCACCTCACACACACACACGCCACACACCTCAGCACCATGCAGCTCACACACACACGCACACACCTCAGCACCATGCAGCTCACACACACACATAGGCACCGTGCACCTCACACACACACCTCAGCACCGTGCACCTCACACACACACACACACCTCAGCACCGTGCACCACACACACAACTCAGCACTGTGCACCTCACACACACACACACCTCAGCACTGTGCATCACACACACACACACACACACACACACACACACACACACACACACACACACACACACACACACACACAACACCTCAGCATCGCCGCTCGAAACAGCGAAGGGGGAAACACTGGGTATAAAATAGACCCTTGTTTGAGAATAAAATGTTGTGTGTTTCTCACTCTGTATCAAAGCGCTGGTTTGAGAGTTCCAACTCGTCGCTCCTCATTCTTCTCCTGCTGCCTGTCGTCTCCTTGCTTTCTAAAATTGGATTCTAAAAAATGACCAAAAGCTGTTTTTCCAACAAGAAACAATTCCTCATTCATGTCAGCCCGAGTTAAAGGGCGACATGAAAGCACACACTTGTTCCGCTGTGAGGCGCACAGCGCGAGGAGGGGAGCCGTCACCTCTCGTTCCACAGGTGGACACCAAAGGTGACTGTCCATCAGCGCCCAGGCTGCAGCTTTTATTGTTGTTTTTTTTTCCTACTTCTCGAACTCCTACCTGCACTCACCGGTCGTAGAAAACTCTGGGTTGGAGATAAACATGTGTCCGCGGGGGTCAATCAGTCACCGCTCCTGACAGCCCGAGCCATCAGTCCAGTTCCATACAGCTCCGCTTCCCACCCACCCCTCAGGGCCTGGGAGTTTACTGATCACCCCTGCCCAGGCTGTTTATACAGCTGTTTACCTGTTGTTCGATGCACGCTTGTGAATTTAAATCAGGCCTTTGATTTGTCGAACCCCGTGAAAGCATCGATTTTGTTTGCATGATTGCATCGATTTGATGGAGGGTTTCCCGGATAGCCATTTTGTATTTTAGATATTAAAATAAAAGAACATGGCTCAGTGAATGTTATTTTCTAGAGCCCTGGTAATAGGCGCCACTCCCGCAGTTGAAACAGGACCATATTTGTGCAGGATAAATATTTAATTGCCATATAAAACCCCAATCGGTGCAACTGTAAATCACCCGGAGACATTTTTAACACTAGCGGCCGCTTCCTGTTTTGTGGAAAGATATATACAACGTTTTTTAGAGGGACTTAAGCGAGGTTGATATTCACAAAGTAACATAAACGCATTAGTTTGCACACAGCTCATCTCATATAACTCTTGTGCATAGTGACCCATAAAAAGATAGGGTCTGTTGAACTGTAGTTCATACAAAGTAATTCTTTAATAGGAGCCGGCTTGAGAAACAGAAATAAAAACAATAGCTGTGCTTTAACCCCTCCCCTCTCTCTCCCCCTCCCTCCCCTCTCTCTTGTTTCACTCCCCCTTCATGTTCTGCATTCGGCTCCAACACTGTCCCAGTCTCTCTCTCCATGTTGTTTCTAGTGGGTTGTGAGCCCTCAAAGTGAGCACTATGAAGAATTACCCGCCACAGATTTAATCAAATGAGAAGAGAGAGGGAGAAAAAAACGCAGAAAAACACGAAAGAGGAACTGATTTCTTATCTTTCTAAGATGCTACCCCCTCCCCACCTTCTTTTCCCCAGGAAACACACAGCCTACATTACCCGTCATTTGATTACCGCGAGTAAAAATGGATCCAGAGCGGCAGACACTCCCGCCTCAGGAGGCCTGACTTGCACATTGAAATCCAATTGAAAAGCTGTACCTTATATATTTGTTTAAGATTTGGAAATAATTAACTGGGGTAAAAGCTGTTATGGCAACCGCAATAGGATTAAATGGGACATTACAATGTATTTTTTTTTGGGGGGGGGGGGGGTGGGGGGTTCTTTTTCAAAGTGATTTTAGGATGAGGGTATCTTTTCTTTTCTTTTTTATTCCCCCACTTTTCTTTTTAATACCATCATTGAAAATGGGAATCTCAATGCATTTGTTTTATAGGGGAGAAGGGCTCAACCATTTGATCTGGTGCTTAGCCTGCATGACTGTGTGTGTGTGCATGTGTGTGTGTTTGTGTGTGCATGTGCGTGCGTGGATCCTTCATCCATGCACACACTCTCTCTCTCTCTCTTCTCTCTCTCTCTCTCTCTCTCTCTCTCTCTCTCTCTCTCTCTCTCTCTCTCTCTCTCTCTCTCTCTCTCTCTCTCTCTCTCTCTCTCTCTCTCTCTCTCTCATTCTCTCTCTCTCTCTCTGTGCTCAGGGCAGAGGGAGGCCAGCAGATGTGATCCTATGATTCTCCTGCTCTGGAGAACATGTGTTTGCTCTAAGGGAGAACATATGGATCAGACGCATGTAACACATACACAACAAATATGCCCGGGTCACCGAAGGTCACGAGGAAGCTTAACCCTTTTCTGCTGCATGAACTACTTGCTGAAGCGTTGCCTTAGCAAGAGAAATGCTGTTTGTTTGTTTGTTTGTTTGTTTGTTTGTTTGTTTGTTTGTTTGTCTGTCTGTCTCTATGTGATTGTAGTTGGTTCATATTACGTATGGACATTATGTACATATATTAAGCTATGTGGAGCAATGTGTCACGTACATATTTTGGTACAATCGCACCTCACTTTTGTCAGCACAGTGAGCACAGTGACACACACATGCACACACACACGCGTGCAGACACACACACACACACACACACACACACACACACACACACACACACACACACACACACACACACACACACACACACACACACCAGATACACCCTTGTTGTTACAAACACCAAGATGTATTTGCATACACAAATGTGAAGGACGAGGCAAACACTCCACACACACACACACGCATACGCACACACACATATTCTATATTCAGAACTGCTGAGGCTCTTTCTCTTGTTTTGAGTCTTTTCTAAACGTTCGGCGCCGAACTCAACAACCCTTGGCCGTCATTGGCCAAAGGTAGATCATAATTGCAAATCACAAGGTTAACTGGAGGCTTTTGTACTCCAAAGTGCCGGGATCCAGGCTCATTCTTCCATAAGGACATGATCGACTCCCATCACCCGTCATTAACTGTGCAGGTCCTTTGGCTAGCGCAGCGCTCCGAGTGTAGCAATTATCATGTAAGACCCCCATGGCTTCGGTCACGTCGAGTACTGTGGCGGGAGGGGGAGGGGTGTCTTTCAGAGGGCACAGGGGAATTGACGTGAGTTGTTATGATACACGGTTATTCCTATCGTGAAACCCGATAGATGACAATGCCTTTATTTTGCTGCAAAATTAAATACCTATCTCTGTGTATTCCTCTATCTATCTATCTCTCAGCCTTTCCATCTCTACATCTCTCT